>NC_058405.1:31761482-31774354 GCF_002201575.2 Neomonachus schauinslandi | reverse complement strand
CTTTCTTTCTTTCTTTCTTTCTTTCTTTCTTTCTTTCTTTCTTTCTTTCTTTCTTTCTTTCTTTCTTTCTCTTTCTCTTTCTCTCTTTCTTTCTTTCTTTCTCTTTTTCTTTCTTACTTTCTTTTTAGGGGGAGAGAGAGCGCGCGCACATCAGGGGGGAGGGGCAGGTAGAAGGAGAGGGAGAGAAAATCTTAAGCAGGCTCTATGTCCAGCATAGCTCAATCTCACGACCCTGAGATCACGACCTGAGTCGAAATCAAGAGCCAGACGCTTAACTGACCGAGCCACCCAGGTGCCCCCCAAACCCCCTTCTAAAACTTAACTCTTATTTCTTATTTCCACCCCTTGTCCCACTCTTGTTTTCTTCCTATATTTCCAGCTCAATTTCATCCACTTCCCCCACATCTGAAACTCTGAAGTCTCTCCTAGCAATCCCCTTTCGCTTCCTTGACACGTTCCTGGTCACAAAGTCCTGCCGATCATGCCTCCTAAATAGCTCCTGCCTCATCTCTCGCCCTCCCCCACATCTCCAGTAGTGCTCTAGCTCAGCTTCTCTCCAAGACAAAATAAATTTTTAAAGACAGACTCACTCAATCTATTTATGTAGCAGTGTTATCTCTGTCTAGCACATACTTCTATCATTGTACCAATCCCACCATTATCTCCATATTTTACTTTATTTGATTACTGTTGGTTTCTCCTCCTCAACAGTTACATGGCAGAAAAGAGCTGTCATTATTCAACACCACTGCCTAGTAAACAGTATGCAACTTGATAAAAGTTTGTGCAATGATATGAATCACTTCTCGCATATTCTATTACAAAATTCTCCTGATTTGGGAATGTGATTTCAGTTCTAACACTGTCAACCCCCTCACCCATCAACCTGTCCCACAAATCAGCCATCACTATGACAACAGAATTAGCTCTTCTTTTTAAAGATTTTATTTATTTATTTATTTGTTAGAGAGAGAGAGAGAACACAAGCGGGGGGAGGGGCAGAGGGAGAAGCAGGCTCCCAGCTGAGCGAGGAGCCTGATGTGGGGCTCGATCCCAGGACCCTGGGATCATGATCTGAGCTGAAGGCAGACGCTTAACTGACTGAGCCACCCAGGCGCCCCAGAATTCTCTCTTTAAATTACAAATCTGATCTCATGCTCTTACCTTCAATGACAAAGTCAGGCTTAGCACTTAAGTCTCTTCATCATCTCACCGCTGCCTATCCTTCCAGCCATTATTTCCCCATCAATCCCCAAGTGCATCCTAAAAATCCATTAAGTACTCTGAAGACCTGCACGGAGTATGCCATGGTCACAGCTACTGCATAACTTTGTGCTCAATGTCCCTTTCTTAAAAAACACCTCCTTGGGCGCCTGGGTGGCTCAGTTGGTTAAGCGACTGCCTTCGGCTCAGGTCATGATCCTGGAGTCCCGGGATCAAGTCCCGCATTGGGCTCCCTGCTCAGCAGGGAGTCTGCTTCTCCCTCTCCCGCTCCCCCCTCTTGTGCTCTCTCTCTCTCTCACTCTCTCTCTCAAATAAATAAATAAAATCTTAAAAAAAAAAAAAAAACACCTCCTTGACTTTTTCAATTAACAAACTATCTCCCCTAAAACTTTGGTCCCCTGCCTCCCCCCCTAAAAAATTTCTTCCCCTTGAATTCTTGAATTCTTCCCTTCATCCTTACTCTGTATTCTGGCCCTAAAGCAAAGACATAGCTACTTTTGAGCTCACTGCACATTCTTTTAAAAAGCCACATTGTTGCCTCTATTCTATGTATCCATTTATCTATCTGCATTCCCCTTTCCAATAGTTGAGCCCTTCCCTAGAGGATTCATTCATCTCTTCTTGGTTCACCATTATCACACAGCTCGGCTCAAAGAAGATTCTCTAGAAGAGCTGGTTCAATGAATCCAATTCAGGAATCACTAATAAAGTGATGTGTGACTTCTTCTGAATAGAGTGAGATACAGACTAACCTGAATTTGTGTTACTGAGAAGTAACTATGTCATCACCTTCTTACAGGGCTGGTGCTGGTATCTTGCTTTATCTATATGCTGCTGGAAACACATTTTCAACCACATGCACAAAAATATCAGACCGTTGTTTGCAGCTAACATGGCTGTTTCCAAAATGCTATCTGCTTCTTTGGGTGTTTGCTATTTACCCATCAAGGTTGTGTAAACTTGTAATGAAATAAAATGTTTGTATGAATTTGAAATAAAATAGATCAATATAACCAAAAAAGCATGTTCATTCTAAATCACGAACATTTGTTATTACTGTTTTTATACCAAGAACCCATTTTTTTTTTCACATTTTAAAGCTCATCATTATTTTATCTCAATGTTAAAACCTCCTATAAAACTCCTAAGATGTTGAAAAATAAATCTGATTGATAGAACTTTAGCCCTAAAGGTGAGAACACAAAGAAAAGAAACTCCTTTCACATCTTCTGTGATATTTTGACTAAAAATATAAACAAAACAAAAGTAGGTCAAGGAAGAAAAGCATCTTCTCACCGATGGGCCTTCTCCAATGTGAATGTGTGTCTTCTGCTTGGCCTCACACAGCTGCCTCAAATGTAAAATCACAAGTTCATTCTCCTCCTGGTCACTGACTGGCTTCATTTTCTGTCCAGGAGACAAACCAAAAGCACACTATGCAACACAGTTTCTCTCATTTTATTGTATTCCCACTTGGTTTTGTGTGTCTGGCAGACAGACATAAATAAATCTAAGTGTTTCACTGCTCTCAGAAGCAAGAGGAGCAGTGGTATTCTGGTTACTATCATATATAGTGCAACAGGATATATATCTTTAATTTCAGAGAGAGGAGTGAAAAAAAAAAAACTTGTAAAAACAGGATCCAATTCTCATTTCTTATAACTTATTTGTGAGAACTATAAATCATGTTACCTGAACTCGCTCAAAGATGTCCGCTTGCTCGTTATCTGTCAGTGATGAGAGATGCCTCTGTATTACCAGCTTGGCTCTCGGGGGGTAGAGACCTAGGGAAAATGATGGGGATAAGTATTAAACAGAATGTAGCTGCAAAGATCAAAATGCATATATCAGGTATTACAGTTTGTCCCTTTGCCAGCAGGCTCTGAGGTTAAATCTTCTCAAGGAGCGGTCCCTGCCTATAACAAGCCTTGGAACACTACCACGAAATGATGAAAGCTAGATGGAACCCTTACCAAAATCAATGACCCCCTGTCAGTTATCCTGAAGTCAGAATTATTAACAAGAAGTTTCTAAAGGATACCAAATCAACAGCATAACCAGGTACCATTTAGTATACGAACACAGACACTGTAGAAACTCATTAGTGAACTGGCCAAACTATTACTGAATAGCATTGGCCAAAATCCTCTGAGCTTAAACCATGACGTAATACTAATTTAATATTAATAATATTAAAAGGCAGAGCTACAGCATAAACAGGAGTGTCTCCTCCTCATGCAGGTCTTGTTCCATGGTAACAAAATTTCAGGAATAGCAATAGTACTTAGTAATATAATTAGTGTTATTGTTCTACCATGAAATTGTTACCTTTTCATATCATGTTATTTTTATATCTATCACACCCTTACACATAATTTACATCAAGTCCTTGGGCAAAAACATTTTCCATGAAAACATTTTTGGTTTTATAATTTTTTTCTATTTTAATTTTAATTTTTTTTTTATTTATTCATTTGAAAGAGAGATGGAGACAGAGAGAGCACAAGCAGGGGGAGAGGCAGAGGGAGAGGGAGAAGCAGACTCCCCACTGAGCTGGGAGGCCGACATGGGGCTCAATGCCAGGACCCAGAGATCATGACCCAAGCTGAAGGCAGATGCTCAACCGACTGAGCCACCCAGGCACTCGATAAGTTTTTTTTAAAAGAGAAGAGTTATTTTCCTCTGAGTAAGATAACACTGTGTGTGTTTATTTGCTTTATATTTTATTACCTGAGTGAGATATATTCTACATTTTTTAAATATTCAAACATTATAGATAGAGCTAAATTTGCCTTTGATAGGTAGTACAATCAGTGAGCAAAGGCATAAGAGACAAGAGATTTGTGTAGATTCAAAGTATCTTTCCTAAAATATTTGTTGGCTCCAGGGGGAAGAGTAGTAATTTTATAGCAGAAAATTGCTGAGAGCACCTTGACCAGGTGATAAGGCCAACATGACCAGTAATAAACTCAACATCATGAGCCCCGTGACAGGATGCACTGAGAAGGAGACCGTGCCATTTCTACAGTGCTCTTGCTGGGAGGAGTACCCTCAGTCCAAATGTAAAAAGATGTCAAACAGGCTGAACTGAGGGACATCCAGCAAAGTAACAGAGAGATGCTCATTGGGGATGTCAAGGTCATGAAAGACAAAGAAAGACTGAGGAGGAGCTGCAACTGCAGGAGCCCAGGGTAAGGCAACAACCACAGACGAGCCAGAATCCCAACAGGGATCCTGGAATGAAAAAGGACATGGACAAAACAACTGGTGAAGATCAAATGAAATGTTTAGTTGGGACAATAATATTGTACCAATGTTAATTTCCTGTTCTGGACATTGCACTGGGCTATATAAGATGTTAACAACTGGGGAGGATGGGGGACGAACATTTGGAAACTCTGCGACTTCCCTGTAAATCTAAAAATAGAGCATATTAAAAGTTCTTTAAAAAAGAAATACAGGGTATTATTTTATGTATTTTTCCAGATATAACAAAGTGTATGTGTTATTCAGCAAATTATCATTTCACTCGATTATATAATTTTAAGATGTATCCAAGTTGATATACAATTAGAATTCATTCCTATTAATTGTTCCATTGTATGAATATACTTCAGTTAGGCTATTGATACACATTTGGGTTGTTTCCAATTTTCCCTTATTTAAAAACAACACAACCTTGAAAATGTCACCTTCTGAAGCTATATAAGAGTTTCTCTTATCAAGACAGGGAACTGGTGGGTAATTTTAGGTTCATTAATTTCTATCAACTCTCCCAAAATGGCTATCCCAATTTACACTACATTCAGCCTCACATAAATGTATCAATATCTCCACAATTTCACCAACAGTTAATCTGATGACTATCTTATTGTTGTTTCCATTTTCATGTCTCTGACATCTAGTGAGGTTGAAAATCTTCTCGTTTTTATTATTGGACCTTTTAATTTCCTTCTCATATGAGTGTTTTTTAATATGGATTGTGTCATTTCCTACTGGTAGTTTTATCTTTCTCTTTCAAACAGTAAGAATTCTAATAAATTCTGATTACCCATCTGCTATCTCCTAATTTAACTTCCAAGGAAATAGTTGTTATGCAGAAAATGTAAATTTTTATGAGGTCAAATCTGTCAATGTCTTCTTTTAACAGTTTTTGCATTTTTGTATCTTCATAAAGGTTTCCTTGTTTAAGGACACCAGAATATTCTTATTTTCTTTTAATGATTTTAATATTTTGTTTACAGTGAGGGGTTTGATCCATCTAGAGTGTATTTTGAGTAGGATAAGTGGAAGGAATCTTTCTCTCTTTGGATAGCAAATTGATCCAACACTATTTCCTGAGCAATTCAGCCTTTCCGCCACAAATTTATAATGGTCTCTTTACTGTACACCAAAGAATCTTCCATTTTTGTAAAGGTACAAATGCAAAAATAATGTGCATTGTTAAATCAGAAATTTTAAAATATGAATATTACATTTAAATAATCCTTGATCACACAGCTGAATGGATATTCAGTAAACACTGCTGTTCATCATCAATTTTGCCCTGTGCCTATGATCCTGTGGCCTACTGAACAGAAATCACAATTTTTGCATTTACAATGATGAAACCATTCTCTGCCATGTTCTGGCACTTGCACTCTCCCAATCTATCCTAACAGCTATCATCCTGAATTGCATTAACCGGCTCATGTGCCTGTCTTCCACGCTGGGCAGTAAGCTTCTGAAGGCACAGCCCACATCTCAATCACTTCTATACTGCCAGTATTTAGTGCAATGCTTGGCCCCCAGCAGATGCTTAACAAGTATGTATCGAATTGCGTTTCTTCTCCCATGAAGTAGTTTCCAACCTTTTTCGTTAATGAGATAATGAGGAGAAAGGGGATGTGAGTCACAGAGTCACCTCTTCCTCATTTCCCCTCCTCAGAACACTTTTTTTTAAAAACCTGCTTTACGGTATCACATCCATTACGTCTGTCATTTTCAAATGTCCCTCAAAAGCCACACAAGGTTTGTTCCAGTTCTACAGTTTTAGGGAAAAGGAACACAGCATCAAGTGAGAGGGGAAGAAAAAGAGACTTAAATAAACAGTTGACATTCTCTCTTCACCCACTGAACAAACATTTGGTCAGTTCTCACTAAGTACATAGCAGTCGTAAGAACTGTGGGAAATACAACTAACTCCCTTCCTTGAGCCTGCCTTCAGAAAAAAAAAAAAGAATTAAAAATGAAAAAGAGAAAGAAGTGGGGAAAATGGCAAGCACCTCAGAGAGACCGAGAACACACATTTGCCTGGACATGAGAAATGATTCTCTGGGCTCTGGTTTCACCAGGAAAAAAAGACCCATCTGCCCGGAGTAAGGACTTTTTCACTTCCCAGATGCCAAAGCAAACTCTTCTTTCGCCCCCACCAAGTTCTACTGTACCTTCAATCCTTTCACAGAGCTTATGCAAAGAGTGCATAGGGCAGGCCTCACACAGCTTAATCTGGGTCTTGGCACTCTGCAGGGCAGCTGCGGTGCTGAAGGCCTGTTTCAGAGTCAGCATTACCTCATCGACCTACGAGAAGAAACATAACTCAGGTCTCTAAAATGTGTGCCTTCACAGTAACACATTCAAAGCCCAACAGCAATATGAGACTTTGTTGATGCTAACTAAATAATATATAACGCAATTTGACGACTACAGAGCTAGTAGAGAGAAAATATCAAGTGTAACGTTAGACCTTCAATTATACTATCACTGAAAGCTGGATAGAGTAAGACCATTTTCATGTGTATAACACTGATTACTTGGAGGCTATTTTTAGACCCCACTGAGTGTGACACCATCACTGACAGTTTAAGGGACGGTCAATCAGATCTTTGTTTCATTAAGTAGTGTAGCAGATTTCTTTGGAAGATCCGTCTGCAATATATAAGGAGCAATAGAATAGGTTTAATGTTCACTTTTGGTAATAGGTATCCTATTTACTTCATCCTTTTGGATTACTTTTAGTGTAAAAACAAAACATGGTTTAAGCAAAGTTCTGGGGGGCAGGGAAGGAGTTCAATTTAACGAATGTTGAGGGAAGTCTGTGAAGGTTGCTGGTCTTACCTCTATGTCTGCTAATTTGTTATCATTTCACTTCTGATGTGCGATACTAAGAAGTTCTGACATTATACTGTCCAACAGCTGGGTCTCACCACTAGGTCAGCAGTTTGAAAACTACCAGCTGGTTTCTCCCTAGCCCTTCCAATGACTCGATCAAGAAGTGTGAATCTAGCAGTCTAGTCTCCTGCTTGCTTCTCTGGGGTCAACTATTAGCTCACTCTCACGCACTGCTAATCCGACTTCAGGCCATGTCTCTGTGACGCAATCATCAATGTAAGTTGTAGCTTTCCCATGCTGTAGAACTGAGATCAAAGGCTCAAACCTCCACGGGGAGCTGTGGAGTACCAAGGGCCTCACCCGAGCTAGCTTTGATATTGAAAACCACCTTTTTTAAAGTCTCTCTTTTCCCTCCCCCTTCAGCCTGGTTTAAGAATAAGCTATTATTTAAAGGATTTAATCTACTTCTGCATGTGAGTGTATGAAGATCCTGAAATGAAAAGAAATTTTATTCTTCTAATATTACTACTAAAAGGAGAGATCAAACAGTAAGCAGCCAGTCATTATTCATTTATGTTTTACAATGTTACCAAGTTTTTAAAAGGGTTATGAATAATTTCACATTGTTCATAAATAAAAGTGGGTTATTCATAAAGTCTGTTCTTTTAACTATAATTAAAAAATAAAGATTTCTTATTCTTGAAAATAAAAGCACTACATGCTTAATGCCTTTGCAGTTTTATTTCATTTGCCTTGTTACGTATGTATTCAAAAATAATTTCAATTACTATGCATACGTTTGTTTCTACTTTCTTGTTTCTCATTTGTTAAAGGCACTGAAAGGATGAGTTATCTGCTTAGCTTTCACATGGGTTTATTATTTGTTACTTAGTAATACTACCTTGTAAAAGACCTCCAGTGAAAATACTGAACTTTCATGTTTTCTTCTCTATTTCTAGATGAAACAAGAGGCCATTTCAATGGCGTCTAATATGTGGCCACCAATTTCTTCCAGCCACAAATATTACTAAAATCTTTGATTTCTAAAATTTTAAATGTTTTGCTTTTTTAGATACATCACTTTTTTTAGATGGCCTATAAATTCTATCATGGGATCAGAGCAACTAAAAGTTCAAATTAGTGCGGTATGAATAACTTTTTTATTCTAGATACAACAGCAACAAAAAACATAGGTCATGTTAAAAGGCTCAAAGTAAAGGAATGCACAAAGATAAATCAATCATATGCAAACAGAAGGAGAGTATTCTTTGCATTACCATCAGGCAAAACTAAATTTGCAGTGAAAAGTATGAGATGGAACAAAGAAAGCCAACTTATGATATTAACGTAAAAATCCATAATGAAGATAATGCTCATAAACATTTATGCACCAAACTTAGGTATTTTATGGCATATAAGAATAAGCCTAAGAATCACAGAATGTGTCAAGGACTTCCCAGGATTACCTAGTTTAATTCTCTGGAAAAATGTGAACTATTAAACCCTATACAAATGCTGCATCTTGGGAGCCTGAGTCATCTTCTTTTTTCTCTTTTCCTACTTTTCCTGGATACTGTTGTCTGCATCTGTGGGGTTTTACTTTTTCTTTGTCTATCAGCAGCAACTTCCATTTTTTCCCCACACCTTTTGAACCAATTTTGAAGAATGCAAAAATGGTGTTTTCCACAAATCTCAAGGGTTGGTTAAACCAGATGAAGCCAGCTGCAGACAAATATTTTACAAAGGAAGGAAGGAAGGCATACTGAGCATCTAAACTTGGAGTGTATTTCTCCAGGACCCATGAAAACACTATACTGTTTATCAATTCACTGCAATTGTCACAAAGATCAATTCACCGCAATTGTCACAAAGACGGAAAAGAAAATGCTACTGTGTATTCTTTTTGCGCAGAGAGGCTAAGTCAGCATGTGTGGTTTTGCAATACTTTGTCTTACACAACTGGCAAGCCACATCAATCATAACACTGCTTAGACCTGTAATATTTAATTAACTGTTTTGTTCGGTTCTATATGTCAGCTGCTTCAACCATACTTTTATACAGGAAATCTCATTTAATTTTTCTTCTAGCTTGCACTTCTGATGTCCCACTATTCAGTTAAGATGCGTACTGATAAAACTAGAATCAACAAGTTTTAAAAGATTCTAGCAAAGGCCTGCCCTTCTTAAATAACAGTGCCAAAACGGAGATTCTGATACAGTTTCCATGTAAAAGGAAGACATTCTCAGCCACACTGGTCTGTTGCCTTAGTCACAGAGCTTCTTAAGGTGGAAAATACAGCACGTTCCCAGACCTTCAACTCTGACTCCCTGTTTCAAAAACTCATTCTGCATGTATGAGGTTAAAAAAATAAATAAATACTAAAAACTACAAACAAAACAAAGCCTGTAAATGAGGTTGAGAAAATGAAGGTTTTATTTAGTCTTCCTCTTAATGCAGGCTATACAGTAATCAGATTCATCAGCACCTAGACAATGACTGCCTGAAGTTAAGAGTAACGCACTCACTCACTCAAAATACACTTAACAAGCACCTGCTACTCTAGAAACACTGGGGGATACGACAAGAATAAGAATGGTCCTGACCTTGTGGGATTCACAACCTAGTGAACTAGAAAGCTATGTAAACAAGCAAGAGTGGGGATTAATAGGAACTGTTAGAGACCTATAAACAATATATGGCAAGAGCACTGACAACAAAGCAACTAAAAAAAAGTCATTCCTGCCAAAAAAAAAAAGTCATCCCAAAAGACTTCACTAGGATGTGTACAAATACAAAGTAGAAAAGAAGGGTATTCAAGTCACAGGAAAGCAAGGCCAGGCCTGCCTCATATCCCATGAAGCAGTAGAAAAGAACGTGAAAAATAGGTAAGGAAAACACAGCATAATCTCCTTGTTTAGCAGCAGGGCAGACCTTGAGACCCACATGGCCACCTTCTCTGCCTGACTATCTAAACGTGGGAGCCCTGGCTCTGGCCTCCTCTGACACAGCAGACTCCTCACTCTGTGCAACCAACAGTGATCTCAGAGCTTCAGCCCCAGCCACTCCCTTCAATCCTTGATCACATGTGTCCTGCACATGAACTACGTGCTGCTTCAGTAGCGGACCAAAGGAAAGCTACACCACACCAATCGTCACACCAGCCTCTGCTGTCTGGCCTAGAGACCAGCCGAGGAGATGGGACAGCCCGTGTGAGGACGCAGTCATGAAAAAGAAAGGCATCCTGGGGGGCGGACCAGAGAAGGAGGAAGGTCCTTCTGCCATGCCACACAATCTAGACTTTGTCACTTAACAAGGAGGCATAAACTGGTTCCTGGAAATTTTGTGAGAAATAAAGCTAGAGCACGATGTGGAAAGTGGACAGATGACAGATTAAGCTAGTGGCAGGGAGACTAGTTAGGACATTTGTGTGATAGTCTAAGCAGGGAAGATGAATGCCCAGAATCAGGTAGAGAGGGAAAGGAGGAGAAATGGATAAGAAACCTTCCTATCTTTTCATTAGCAGGATTTGGTGAACACATGCATATAGAAGGTGAAGGAGAGGGGTGCCTGGGTGGCTCAGTCATTAAGCATCTGCCTTCAGCTCAGGTCATGATCCCAGGGTCCTGGGATTGAGCCCCGCATCAGGCTCTCTGCTCGGCGGGAAGCCTGCTTCTTCCTCTCCCACTCCCCCTGCTTGTGTTCCCTCTCTCTCTCTGTCTCTCTCTGTCAAATAAATAAATAAAATCTTTAAAAAAAAAAAAAAAAAGAAGGTGAAGGAGAATGTGTTATGATTTCTAAACTGGGAAGCTGGGTAAATGGAGATGCCAAAATAAAATGTGGAATATAGGACAGGTTTTGGAAAGGGATCCAGAAAGTGGAAGAATCAGCCTTAGTGAAGAAGACGGACGAAGGAAGGAGGGAGTGAGGGGTGAGCGGGCAGCAGGACAGCGGGTTCTCCTGATGGTATTTTCTATCTACGTCTTACTTGGTTGGCACTTTCCAGTTCTGGGTCACTGCTTCTCTTTGGCTTTCTCTCTCTCCCTGCCTGTGCTCATCTGCTCTCATGTCTTCAACTATCATTTACATAACAGCAACTCTCAAATTTTTATCTCGAGTCCTGAACTAAAACTACAACACCATGGTCACCTGGATCTCAACATGTGGATTTTTCCTAGGTATCGTTAATTATCTAGCGTGAGAACGAAAGACAAATGGAACTCTCTTGAGTAAGAAACTGTTCGTGATGGGGGCGCCTGGGTGGCTCAGTCATTAAGTGTCTGCCTTCAGCTCAGGTCATGATCTCAGGGTCCTGGGATCGAGCCCCGCATCGGGCTCCCTGCTCAGTGGGAAGCCTGCTTCTCCCTCTCCCGCTCCCCCTGCTTATGTTCCCTCTCTTGCTGTGTCTCTCTCTGTCAAATAAATAAATAAAATCTTAAAAAAAAAGAAAGAAAGAAAGAAAGAAACTGTTAGTGATGGGAGTGCTATATTCCCCAGAGAAAACAGGTTGAGACCCAGAGGGCCCCAGTCAGAAAGTGCCTTGGTACCAATTCACTCCTTTTTCCTTATTCCTACACTTCCATATCCCTTCCACACGGGGAATATGGAAGGTCAGAGTTGAGCAGAAATGATGGCAACAGGCACCAAAGAAATGAGAAGAATGCTGCCTGGCTTGTTGTCTATATCTAAGTGGTGTGTGTTTCCCCAGGAGAAAAGCTTGCAGGAGGATTATATGCCCAAGGAAATATTTTTCTTCAAAGTATGGTGACAGAGCTAAGGGTTTGTGTTAAAATGGTTAGGATAATACAAGTGGAAGAAGAAGTAAAAAATTTTAGGGAAAAATATCAAACTATGTTTAGTCACTCACATGCATTTCTAAGTCTGCCTTAAATATTTCTTCAACTCCAACTGCTGCCATAAAGGGACAGGAGGAAGGAGTGAGGGGAGGATGCCAGAAAGAAGAATGGGACTTTCAAATTCCAAAGAAAGAAAATGAAGGCTAAAATAAGACCATTAAAAAATAAAGTGTTTTTAAAATGAGAACAGTGGCTAATGAAATAAAGAAAGAAAACAAAATCCATCTGCCTTGCTGATGGAAGCATTACCTCCTCTGAGATGTTATAATAACTCAGAGAGTAAGAGATCAGTGGTCTTCCATATCAGCTTACATGAGCAATGGAAAAAATAACAGCCCTTCTACTCTTATTAGTCGTTTCCTACCTTTTAAAAATAGCCCTGATACCACGACCAGATTCGTTAGACTCAAGAAAGTCTCTAGGCTTAAAAATCACCATGACAATTTGTTTATGTTTTCCTACTGCTGCTTTAGAGAGCAGGAACTTGTTTCTGGATGCCTTCTTCTTTTTCCACTGGTGGCAGTTCTGTGCGGCTCAGCCAGAGGCATGGGCAGGAGCACGCAGACAATCACGCCACTTACCAGAGACTCACTGGCACACTGGAGCACGCAGACAGTCGCACCACTTACCAGAGACTCACTGGCACACTGGAGCCCTCAGACAGTCGCGCCACTTACCAGGGACTCACTGGCACACTGGAGCCC
>NC_058405.1:31744040-31761472 GCF_002201575.2 Neomonachus schauinslandi | reverse complement strand
GACTCACTGGCACACTGGAGCCCGCAGACAGTCGCGCCACTTACCAGAGACTCACTGGCACACTGGAACACACAGCAGATGTACTGGCTCATCCCGGGCTCTGCTGATTCCCGACAGATGAAGCCAAAATGATCTACATGCTTGATACCCTGCAAGGGGAAGGAAGTACAGTGTTTACTGCAATATGTCCTTTTATTCAACACTATGGAAATCGGCATCAGTCTGACGCTTTCACGTTTCCATGAATTTCTCCTTCTCAGCCCAGTGATAGGGGGACATAATGTCATAGCAAACTTATGTGGTGGTCTTCTGACACATAAAATAAAGGGAAACAGCAACTCCGATTGTTTGTTTCCTGCACACTGTGACCCTGGGCCACAGGAAGAAAAATATGATGGCACGATTCATTGTCTCTTGTAATAAAATGGCTACTTAGTGTTTCCAAGTAATGGACTTTTCAATTTATTAGTCTTCTTGGAACAAGCAGTCTGATGGGTTATCATAAACCCTGCTCTTGTCTATATGAAGGTAAGAATCAGAAAAACTACAACTAATGATGCTCTAATTAAATGGCATGCAATTCCCTAAAGCATGCATTCAACATACTAGAGTATCTGTCTATATATAGACATTTAAGGAACCACAACTGTTAGAAAACTAATACATTAAAGAAATTACTGCAGATGTCAATTATCCAAATTTACAAATCACTGTACTTCCTGAATGCAGGCTAAATAACCTCAGCTATACTTAATAAAAAATTCTGAATCATCTGTGAACTTCAGCCAGGCTGAATACATACATACCAATTAGTAGACAGCACCTTGTTATTTTAATAGCAAGCACAGTACTTTAAAAAGCCAGGTAGACAAAAAATTTAAAGTTGTCCTGCAATCACCTAAACCCCAGTGAAAAGAAAATGGGCTTTGGAGTCAGACAGATTTGTGCTTCATTCTTAGCTCAAGCCATCTACAAGGTCTGAGACATTGTGCTGGGTTTCTAGTAATGATCTCTGAGGCTCCATTTCTCCTTAGAAAACAGTAGTAATGGCAACTATAGCAGCAATTTTTGAAATCAACAACTAAGAATTACCTATTATAGTTACTGGCACATAACTTTGATAAATGGTAACCAGTATTCTTGTAATATACTCAGTCGATCCAACGGATATGAATAAAGGAAATCACTTCTAACCAAAAGTAAAAAGTCAGTAAGGAGGGGTGACATGACCATTCATGAGCTGAAAGAAAGCTCCATCTGGTATAACTCCTTAGTGATAACAAAGTATCTTTTACTGGCTGAGTACTAAATGGGAAAAGTTCATAGGACCTCATTAGGTCAGGGAGTCCTCAAGCAGTGGCAATGTTTCCAGGAAAGAAAACCACTCCCTTACTCCTCATGCTTGCCAGGGACACAGTCCTATAGATTTTGCATAAAGAAATGTCTGTTGGGGGGCGCCTGGGTGGCTCAGCCGTTAAGCGTCTGCCTTCGGCTCAGGTCATGATCCCAGGGTCCTGGGATCAAGCCCCGCATCGGGCTCCCTGCTCTGCGGGAAGCCTGCTTCTCCCTCTCCCACTCCCCCTGCTTGTGTTCCCTCTCTTGCTGTGTCTCTGTCTGTCAAATAAATAAATAAAATCTTTAAAAAAAAAAAAAAAGAAATGTCTGTTGGTGTGCATATGTTAAAAAGTAGGCCTGTTGCCAAATGTGGCCACATTATATCAGTTCAATTCTGTGGAAAGAAGTAGTAAGAGCAGGGCCACTGAGGAGCAGAGGTTAACTTGACAATTATTCTGATCAAAGGCCTCTCTACAAATGTTTAATTCTTTTTCTGAACCAGAAGGTTAGGATACAAAGCTTGTTTTTTTTTTTTGTTTTTATTTCAAGTTTTTATTTAAATCCTAGTTAGTTAACACATATGGTAAAATTGGTTTCAGGTATAGAATTCAGTGATTCATCACTTACATACAACACCCAGTGCTCATCACAACAAATGCCCTCCTTAATCCCCATCACCCATTTAGGTCATCCCCCAACCCACCCACCCTCCAGCAACCCTCAGTTTGTTCTCTATAGTTAAGAGTCTTTTATGGTTTGTTTCCCTGTCTCTTTTTTTTCACCCTTCCCCAATGTTCATCTGTTTTGTTTCTTAAATTCCACATGAGTGAAAGCATACGGTATTTGTCTTTCTCTGATTGACTTACTTCACTGAGCATAATACACTTTAGCTCTATCCACGTCATTGCAAATGGCAAGATTTCATTCTTTTTGATGGCTGAGTAATATTCCTCTGTGTGTGTGTGTGTGTGTGTGCACCTTCTTTATTCATTCATCAGTTGATGGATATTTGGGTTCTTTCCATAGTTTGGCTATTGTGGATAATGCTGCTATAAACATTGGGATGCATGTGCCCCTTCGAATTAGTATTTTTGTATCCTTTGGGTAAATACCTAGTAGCACAATTGCTGGGTCATAGGGTAGTTCTATTTTGAACTTTTTGTGGAACCTCCATACTGTTTTCCAGACTGGCTGCACCAATTTGCATTTCCACCAACAGTGCAAGAGGGTTCCCCTTTTTCTGCATCATCGCTTTAAAAAAAAAGAGGGGAAAAAGCAAAAATCATGATTGAACTGCCAGTTTTACATATTTGGATTGGTTGGTTCTTTTTTTCTTTTTTTTTGTTCCCCATTTTTTTTCCTTTGGATGTTCAGTGAGCATTGCTGTTTCCTTACTGGGAGGTTGGAGGAATGTGTGGGTGAAGGGCACAACTTCTTAGGATGACTCTTTGTGTTTTGGGGGGGCAGGAACTACACTGGTTTGCACATCACTTTCTCCTCTGTACTTGGCACAAGGTCCCACACATAGAAATGTTCATTCAACATTTACTGAACACCTAAGTATTAAGCTCTATCTTAACATTTTTAGTCTGATGCCCTACAGAATGAGACACCACAAAATCTGATGCCTGCCTTCACAAAGCTTATGATCTTGCAGGGACTGGCCAGTAAACAGATAATTACAAGAAGACTTAATAACTACTTTTTCAGTTCAAGTGATAAAATCTTTCTACCCAATTTTTGGTCCCTTAAATAGGAATTTAGAAAATTGCCATTTATCATTCCTATAACCAGATGCTGCCTCTCTCTCTCAGTTATTACAGTAGAAAGCTTTTATATTCATGACATAATTTTATGTCACCATTAATAGAACAAATATTAAAATATCAGAAGTGGAAAGGCATTAGCTGAGGCTAAGGTTAATAATTAACAAGAGGTACAAAAGCTCATCATTTCTGAAAGGCAGAACGTCTGAATATTATACCTAGGGCAATGCTAACTCTGAAATTTAAAAATAGATAGTCTTGGTTTTTCAACATTAATATACAGAAGAGGACCTTGGCAAGATCTGGGTCCCTAAAGGTGCCTCTAAGTCACTCTGCTAGGAAAGAAGTTAATCCTTCCCTATTCCAGAGACTTCCACAGAGGCATCCTTGCATTCTTAACTTTCCCATATTTAGATTTAGATACTCTCTCTATTCCAACATCTTCAAAAATTCTTTCTATGTTTACAATACACTTAGGTGGCTCTAACTTTGGGATAGATATTCTGAATTATTACTGTAGTACTTAGGACCCTGGTTTATATCTACTATGACCTTGTACACATTTAGCTGTATCAATAATTTCAAAGCATTCAAATACACAATGTGTGAATTAAAACTAAACCAAAGAACAAAAATATACCAATACTTTCTTCTCAAACTTTAACATTTACATTCAAAGAAGTGGAAAGTGCTAGTTCTCCTTTTACTACCTACTGCGGCATAAAGAGCAAACATGACTCAGTGATACCCACAAGTCCCACTGCCCAAGACTGAGGAACACTAACTGTGAAGGTATTTTCAAAAGAACTCACCACCACAAAAATTCCACCAGAGGACGGAATTTGATGAAGTGACATTACGAGGAGAAAGGGTGATAAAAATGAGGACCAACTATTACAATATTGAGGGACCTGGACAGGATTTTGTTACTAGTAGAGATACAAGCACCTCTAGAAGCACTCTTATTTAAGACAAACCCACTCAAAAAAAATGAAAATGAAAAAAAATAGTAAAATTTGAAGTTGTTTTGTGGTTAATTTCAAAACAAGATTAAGTTGGTTTCGTCAAACATATGACGTACTTTAATACGTACCTGAGAACAAGAAGAGATATCTTTAAAATTCTTTTCAAGCACAACTGATTTGGTGTCTGGACTGATAAGGTTAATCTCAAACCGCCCAACCTTAAAAATAAAAACATTCCAGTTAAGGATCTAACACCTTACTTTATAATTACATATCCAACTAGTAATATAGATTCAATTGCTATACATATTCTTCAACATCCGATGTGCTTCAACATCCAATCCAACCAGTATATTCAACTCCAAATATCAGCTACCTCAACACAGTTCCTCCTTTTGTCTAAAAACCATGAAAATTAAGTTGATCTTAATTTACAAGATACAAGAAACCATTCTGTTCATTAAAAATGATCATCTTTTTAAAAACATGCAACCCTTCCTCCCTTCATGATTTCTAAAAACACCAATTATTTAACCATAATTTATAATCATACTTCCTCCCAAATGGTCAACAAAAAGATAGTATTTGCAGTTGAGCAGATTAGTTAAACTTTTTGAAAATCCACAGCCAGGGAAATTAACATCAATTACGGTGGCTAGCTAAGAAAATGAATACATCTGAGAGCCTCAAAAAGAGAGGAAGCTCAGTCAACGTATCACCCAAGAAAAGACTATGGATAACTTTCATTACATGCCTAGAGTTATCAAAAACAAAACAGGACAAAACAAAAGAACCCACGAACTTCTGATAAGCAAGTATTACACACTGGGACTATTTATCAAGGTAGGCTGTGGAATTTCCTACTCAAGGGTTCTTTACTACAGGATAAAAGGACAGTCGCTCAGTTTTTTTTTTTCCCAAGCAAACTCAGATCTTAGAAGCTGAGGACTTAGAGAACCTCTCCAGGGCATTGTTTTTACTTAAGTTCTTTTAGGTGGAACTTGGCATTTTCTATATCCTGTACAAACTCAAAAACTACTTTTTAATTAAGATGCATCTTTTCTGGGTATTAAGGAGGGCACATATTGCATGGAGCACTGGGTGTTATATGCAAACAATGAATCAGGAACACTACATCAAAAACTAACGATGTAATGTATGGTGACTAACATAACATAAAATAAAATTATTAAAAAAAAAGTTACATCTCTTACACCTATAATACAGCTTGCACCCCGTTATTTTAGCAACAGATCCAGTAAGTTGTCAGGCCCATGGTGTTTTTTTAACTTTCTTTTTTGGGTAACATCATCTGAAAATACACCTGGGAGTCTCCAGACTTTTCCTTCTCTAAAGAAAACTTTCTCTTTCTCCTCCATGCCTATCACACTTTCCCAGATTATTCCCATCTTTAAATCCTCTGCAAGACAACATCTATTTAAGAATCAACCTAAGGCAAATAAATGCTGGTGATATGAAGGGTCAATCTATTTAATCGCTTCATTCTCCATCTCTCCCTGCCCTGTTCCCTCACTTCCTAAAATCCACATTCCGTGTCTGCCTCTGGGCCCTTTTCTACTTCTGTACTTTCCTTTGCTCTGCTCTCCACCTGCCTTCCCTGCTTGCCAGGGGTGGGGTGGGGGGGAGGAATGAAAGCTGGAGCAGTGCAGAGTGCGGCCAGCGGCACTGGCTGGCTAGCGAGCCCAGCGTGCTGAGGCCCCCAGCCAGCACCCCGCCCGGCCGCACCTGGAACAGCATCGTCCTGTTCTTCTCCGAATCCGACGGCTGTACGTGACTCGGCGCACTGGCGTGCCTCCTTCGCGGCAGTGGTTTTTGGCTGTTCTCGTGAACTTTCCTTTGCAAGACTCCGGTGACACTGCTGCACCGAGACCGGAACTCCTGTTGTTCATCAAAGCCAGAATCTTCCAGAATCCGCTCCGGGAAGCCAGCTCGAGAGCTGGGCAGCCCCGGCTGGCTGGCCGCGGCCGGTAAGGCAGGCTGGGTGTTGGGGACGCCGTCCCCTTCCTCGGACAGGATGTCAGCGGCTGGGCCGGGCGCCGCGGCCTCGAAGACTACCGGGTCGTCGCCCGCGTCCGCGCCGCGCTGCTCGCCCTGGATCCTCAGGCGCTGCTGCTCGTGCAGGCTGAACTTCTCAATGCAGTCGTCGATGAGGCTCGACGGGGCCTTCTTGTGGGTCACCATCACCTTCCCGCAGTACAGGACTTCGAACTTCTGAGAGTTGTAAAAGGCATCCTCGTTGTCTTTGCTGGCTTTGGCATCCTCTTTCATGGCAGCTTTGGATAACTGCCTTATGCTGCTGATCACATCCGGAACCTGGAAAACAATTGAAAAATCCGCATTTCAGTTGAATATTTAGAGAATTTATTTTTATCTTATTTTATTTTGTTATGTTATGTTAGTCACCATACAATACATCATTAGTTTTTGATGTAGGGTTGTTTACTTAGACACGGAATGCATTCTCATCCTAAATGATAACATATAGAAAGTAATAGTCACACCCCATATAGGATAAAGCATACACTTAAGTTACACTGTCGGACATCAATGACTTAAAGGTCAGATAGAAATTTAATATCAGCATTACACTTTCCCATTTTAAATGCACAGGTTTCCCAAAAACAAAACTGTGAGACTAAACAGGCCACTGCCAACCTTTAATAAATCATAATATATCCTTTCAGTACTTTGAAAAGTTATTATAAGGGGTCAGAGGTCTTTAAAAAATAAAGATTAAAAAAAGTATACACTAACACATCAACCAGGACTGAAAAAATAAATGCAAAAAATAAAAGTTATTATAAGTCTCAGCTGAAAGGAACCAAAGTTCCAACAATGAGGATAAAAAGATTTCTGGGTAAAGAGATTAAGGTCCAGACAGTCCTCATCTGCATTAGCCTTCAGAAAAAATGCAAATGAAAACCATAGTAAGATACCATTACACACCTATTAGAATGGCTAACATCAAAAAGAGAAAAGTCTCGCTGGGATGTGGAGCAACTGGAACTCTTGTACATTGTATGCAGAGATGTGAAATGGCAAAACCACCTTAGAAAATCTTTTGGGAGTTTCTCAGGAGGTAAGCATAGACCTATCTCATGACCCAGTAATTCCACCCGTAGAGATTTGCTAACAGCCCTGAAAACACATATCCACACAAAAGCTAGTCCACAAATATTCATAGAAGCTTGAGTCACAATACCCAAAATAACCAACTCAAATGTGCATCAACAAGTGAATACTCACTAACCACCAGAGAAATGCAAATCAAAACCACAATGAGATATATCATCTTACTAGATAGTTATCATCAAAAAAGACCAGAGGTAAATACTGGCAAAGATGTAAGGAAAAAAGGGAATCCCCATGTTGTGTCAGTGGGAACATAAACTGGTGCAGTTAGTATGGGAAATAGTATGGCGTTTCCTCAAGATATGGGTGGCTCAGTCGTTAAGCATCTGCCTTCAGCTCAGGTTATGATCTTCAGGTCCTGGGATCGAGCCCCACATTGGGCTCCCAGCTCAGCTGGGGAGTCTGCTTCTCCCTCTCCTTCTGCCTCTACCCCTGCTTGTGCTCTCTCTGTCTCTCTCTCTCTCAAATAAATAAATAAATAAATCTTTTAAAAAAAAGATATTAAAAATAGAACTATCATATGATCCAGCAATTCCACTTCTGGGTATATATCCAAAGAAAAACCAAAATTACTATCTCACTGCAACACTGTTAACAATAGCCAAGACATGGAGACAACCTCAGTGTCCCTCCACAATGAATAGATTAATATAATACACAGATATAAATATAAGTGTACAATGGAATATTATTTAGTCGCAAAAAAGGAAACCTGCCATTTGCAACAACATGAATGGACCTCAAGAGCATCGTGCTAATTGAAATAAATCAGAAAGAGAAAGACAAATACTGCGTGATCTCATATGTGGAATTTTTAAAAACTGAACTCATAGATAGAGAAAACAGATTGGTGGTTGCCAGGGGCAAAGGAGGTAAGGGGGGTGCTGGGAATGGTCAAACGGTACAAACTTCTAGTTATAGGTTAAGTTCTGGGGATGTCATGTACAGCAGGATGACTATAATTAATACTACTACATTATATATTTGAAAGTTGCTAAGCAAGTAGGTATGAAAAGCTCTCATCACAAGAAAAAAACCCTGTAACTATGTGATGTTAAACTGATTTTGTCAGTTATTTCCCAACATATACATGTATCAAATCATTATATTGTACACCTTGACATAATACAACCTTGAATGTCATTATATCTCAATAAACTGATGAAAAAAAGCAAACATAAAATGTGGTACATTCATACAATAGAATACAAATCGTCATCTCTCACTTGGTTTACTGCACTAATCTTTTAACTGGTGTCCCTTGCCCCCTTCAGTCTACTCTCAAAAGCCAGAAGGATCCTTTTTAAACTGAAGTAGAATCTTTCTTCAACAAATGTCATGTTACTCACCTGTAAATCCTCCAAGCTGCCCATTTCATTAAGAATAAAAGATCCTTACAGTGCCCTAAGGGCCCACGCCATCTGCATATGACATGTGTACATTAAATATGCACTGTGGCTACATGTCCTCCATACAACCTCTAGTCAACCTAGGTTTTCATCTTTTCATCCTAACGCCATTTCCTATGACCTTACTCCTGAACTCCCTCTCCTTCTGTTGCCGCCATACTGGCTTCCTAGCTATTCCCAGAGCATGCCCACCACACTCCTCCCTTAATGGCTCTACGCTCCGTGCTCCTCTCCCAGTTCACTGTATGGCTTGCTCCCTCATTCCATTCAATCCATGCTCTAAGGCCACCTTGTGAGGCAGCACGTGTCCCCCAACCCAAAACACACACACACACACACACAGCCAGCATTCCCTGGATTTTTTTCCCTACTTCATAACTCTCTGTAGCACTTACCTCTTTTAACATCCTGTATCATTTATTTACCAGAATGTAGGACCTAGGAGGGCAGTGATTTCTGTCTTTTGTGGAGTTTTTTGTTTTGTTTTGTTTTGTTTTGTTTCTTTTTTCCTTGTATCCCAGAACCTAGAATGATTCCTGGTACAAAGTACATGCTTATGTTGGCCAAAGGGAAAAAAAATTGGGGGGGGGGAGTGTGGACAATTTTTATCTTTGGCAGAGAAGATTATTTTATATTCAGGGTTGTTTTACATTTAGACATATAGGGTATATCTTCAAATCTAGCACCAATTCTCAAACAGGAACTTCTCTTTCTCATAATTATTTGGGATATACTGCCAGAACACTCACAGTTCAAAACCATAAGAATTTCAGCTTGCTGGTCAAGTACTTCCCATGAAAGAATAAAGTCCAGATGCTATAGTTTCAATGACTACCCTGAACACCTGACCTGTCTCAGGGAAGATGTCAGGTGTTTTTACTAACACATGACCAGCAGCCTTAGCCCTCTTGTCATTTTCTTTTTGCCTTAGTATCTGAGAAGGGCCAAAGCTAAGGAGAGTGAGCTACATATGCAGCCCTGCAAAAAGCAAAATGATTCTGAGGCACCTGGATGGCTCAGTCGGTTAAGCGTCTGCCTTCGGCTTGGGTTCTGATCCCAGGGTCCTGAGATGGAGCCCCATGTCTGGCTCTCTGCTCAACGGGGAGCCTGCTTCTCCCTCCCCCTCTGCCTGCCCCTCCCCCTGCTTGTTCTCTATCTCTGTCTCTTTCTCTCTGTCAAATAAATAAATAAAATCTTTAAAAAAAGAAAGGCAAAATGATTCTAGTGGCTGTTAGACAAAACCCTAAGATAGTTCGATGCCTTCTTCCTCACTAACCATATTTCATGAAATACTTCTCATCTAATTTTGCAACCCAAGTGTTCCTAAATTTCCAAAGTGTCTCTGTAGAGTGAGGAAAGATTATCTGTAGGATTTTTTTGAACCTGCAGAATT
Organism: Neomonachus schauinslandi; assembly: GCF_002201575.2. Classification (NCBI taxonomy): domain Eukaryota; kingdom Metazoa; phylum Chordata; class Mammalia; order Carnivora; family Phocidae; genus Neomonachus; species Neomonachus schauinslandi. Next base: position 31,751,451 of record NC_058405.1, on the reverse strand, counting down.
TTGATCTTGTTACAAATATGTAAACTATTATTAGAGTTATATTCTACCATTGAGACTACAAATAAAGTTAATTCAACCTCAGGTGTATCAATTCTTCTGTCTTCCACGTTTGTGCCTTTTCTCTACCATTAGATTGAGAGCTCTCATATATGAGGAACTGATTAAGGCTGAATTTCTACAGTCTTACTGACACTTCCCTGTGACCACAGGCAAAGCCTTAGTACCTAAATGTAATTCAGTTAATGACCCAGTTTATATAAGCAAAGTTTATCATCTTCCCTAAGCTGCGTTGGTCATTTCATCTTCCAATAATCTGAGCTGTTAACTGCACCATGACACCCTCCCTCAGGTCATGACTATCAACAGCTCTCAGTGACCCAGGATGCAGACAGGCTCCCCCTGCAGAACTGACCGAACAACCTCCATCTGTTTCTATTTATCATTACGTGGCAAGCACACACAAAATATTATACAGCCCCTGCCGACACACTCGGAGGCCACACCAGGAGAGACACTGATAAAGTAAGGTCAGTAAAACATCCATAGTGGGCAAATGAGTTATTAGAGAAACATGAAAACCTAGAGGCATTTAATTTGAGGGGCCAATCAGAAGCAGCACAAGAAAAATAAAACTCGGTCCAGTACTTGCACACACATGTGACATTTTGGAAAAATGGCATTTTCCTCTAGGACAGTGTTCACTGACCTATTTCTATGTCCATTTCTATGTTTTTGAATGAATTTGAGTCTTCATATGTATTTTATCTTACAACATCTCTTTTTCCCGCTCTACTATTATACTGTAAACTTTTTTTTAAGATTTTATTTATTTATTTGACAGAGAGAGAGCACAAGCAGGGGGAGCAGCAGGCAGAGGGAGAGAGAGAACGAGAAGCAGGCTTCCCGCCAAGCAAGGAGCCTGATGCGGGGCTCGATCCCAGGACTCTGGGATCATGACCTGAGCCGAAGGCAGATGCTTAACGGACAGCCACCCAGGTGCTCCTATACTGTAAACTCTTAAGTGGAGACTGAGTGGTGGTGATTTTATTCTTACTAGAGCTCTTCCATGTGACCGCTGGGAAAGTATTCTGTTCTCAGAAGAAACTGAGTGACTACTGACAGGAAACAGAAGTATAAATAGCAGGTTTGATACAGGTTTAGTAAATTCCTGTTGCTAACTCAAGATCTGGCATCCTCCCAAAATGGAAAGCCATAATTTTTCACTCTGCTCAGTGCTCACCCAGCCAGGAAGTGAATGTACATGTCAGGAATGTTTCCAGATGCCATGGAGCACCTCAAACTACACACTCCAGGTACATAATCTAGTTATTCATACTCGAGCTATGAGTAACACCATTGCTCAGGATCTGACTATGTTGCATGGAACCTGATGAGGATTTAATGCCAACTAAAGGCAAGGGTGTTTTTTTGTTGTTGTTTTTAAAGATTTATTTATTCATTTATTTATTTATTTGTCAGAGAGAGAGAGCACACATGAGCAGGAGGAGTGGCAGGCAGAGGGAGAAGCAGGCTTCCTGCCGAGCAGGGAGACTGATGTGGGACTCGATCTCAGGACCCTGGGATCATGACCTGAGCCGAAGGCAGATGCTTAAACGACTGAGCCACCCAGGCGACCCCAAAGGCAAGGTTTTTATTCTGTAGCAGCACATAATCTTTAACACAAAACAACAGAAATGAAAAAGACTCTACCAAATAGGGACTGAGAGGTTTGTATTCTATCCCCAGCTCTGCCAGGAATTTGTGCTATTCTGCATCCTAGAGTTTCTTCACCAGTGAAAGGTGGTAGAGGGGGCTAGATAGAAGGTCAATAAGACCTCATCCAGATCCAAATTTCTGTGAGTTTATTTTTGCACCAATGTCAATACAGGAGCAAGGAGATGGAAAATTCACTCTACTGTTAAACCAGAAATAGTGTAAGTCATTGAAATTATTCATTTTCATTAACACACAATAGTCAATTCAACAAACAATAAATGTACAGGGCTTTTTTCAAATGTCTCATAAAATTAAGAAAAAGCACAGTGCCACCTTAAGCCAATATGTTGTTGTTACACCTTCAGTGACCTCAAAAAAGAATTTAGATTCAAATGTCAAAAATCAGATTACAAAATTACAAAAACAAATTCTACAAGAACCACAACTGATGTTTAAAGGTCTAGGCAAACACCGGAGAAAAATCTGGGTAGTAAAAAGCACTAGGGAATGATACCTTTGGTCAGGAAGCCAGCTAAAAGTCATTCTCCAAGAGCACTAAATATGCCAAACTGATGCAGTCCTCAATAATTAGCCTTTTGTCACACTTAAGAAGTTCTCTTTCTTTTCAAATAAGCCAGCAGTAAATCTGTTGTACTTGTTAAAGTCCACGTTATCACTATGCAGCCAATTATAAAAGTTCCCAGGAATAACCGTTATTGCTTCAAAAGTAAAGTATTTCCTGACTGCAATCAGGAAACACACTGATTGTTCAGGACTAAAGAGCAGAAGTTTTAGCTTTCTTTAAAAAGAAACATTTTAAGTTTGATAACCACTGTCTTTCTTACGCTACTTAAATAATCACAAGTGTCGAAGGCTTATTAATTATGAAGACAAGAAAAGACTATAGTACGACATCTTTTTTCCGCAAAAAAACTGGTGAACAGATGAACCTCAGTAAACATTTAAAAATGGATACAAATATGAATATGAAAATAAGCTTAAGAAATAAAGCAAAAAAATAACAGTAAATTCTTTTACAATCGATATGAGCTTAACTCCTTTATTCATTATTAATCATTTTATAATAGTTACAGTAGGCACAGAGAAATTTAGATAAGTACAAAAAAGAGGGGGAAAGTATTTTTTTAAAGTTGAGAAAAAACACCAGTAAATATTTCAAGTAAACTGAAAAAGCTGCCTAATGAAAAGAACTAACAATTTAAACTAGTCTCAGGCCAAGAAAGACAGTATAGAAAAGAAATACATTTGCTTTGAAAGTAAGACATGCCTTTAGGAGGAGGGCAGATTTCCCTTCTAAGTATGTTTTAAAGTATTAAGGGGCACCTGGCTGGCTCAGTGGGAAGAGCATGCAACTTTTGATCTCAGGGTCCTGATTCAAGCCCCATGTTGGATGCAGAGATTACTTAAATAAATAAAAATAGGGTGGGAGGATGGGTTAGCCTGGTGATGGGTATTAAAAAAGGCACATTCTGCATGGAGCACTGGGTGTTATGCACAAACAATGAATCATGGAACACTACATCAAAAACTAATGATGTAATGTATGGTGATTAACATAATAAAAAAACTAAAAAAAAAAGAGCAGCTCTGCATTTTGAGAAAAAAGCTAATTTGGTCATTTAATGTTATAATTTCTGTTTGGTTTCCAAATCTCCTCTTCAACCAGTGGAAAGTGATAAGAAGGTATGTCCATGCCATGAAATCCTTCACTTATGTTAAAGAAGCACCACCGATTACCTGAGGGGACAGGAGGTTTTTCCAGCCCCTGTTACTTTGGAAGCGTGGTCTGTGTTGTCGTTTTTAAGACGAGGCTGTCTGACATGAAATAATTCAATAAGAAATAAAACTGATTTTTAAAAACCATTTTAACTTGTATCTGAAAGTGCTTCAGCAATTCTTTGTATTTGGTTAAAAATATAAATTATTATTTTAAGGGAAATTTTGCACAGTAAAAAAAGGTCTGATTATCACTAGATCTAGATTCAAAATCACTAGAGTAATGCAGGATTTTAAAAATCATAATTTTATAACTAAAAGTGCCCTAATGGAATCACTGATCCCAGGATAGATAGATATAAAAGATAGATATAAAAAACTATCTTGTTTTATAGATGTGGAAACAAACTATTTACATCAAAAGTTACACCAATAAAGAAAAACAGGATGAGATTACAGAACGGAGACTACTTAGAGCCAAAGAAAGCAGAGTATCTCTGTGACTTAACACCACAGTCATCCAAGTTGCTTGGTTGTTGAGCCACATGGGCTAGAGTCAAGACAGTTTCCTCTCACATCACACTTTACTTCTTAGATATTCTCAGCCACTTTGCTCCAAACTCATTTCTGGCTCAGCTCTTTTCTAACTGCAGTTTCTTGGTGGCCTCTGAGTTAGCTCAAGCATCAGAGAGGGAAATTCTTAAAACCTTTCTGCTAAATTCTCCCCTCCCATTCTGTCTCACCACTCCCATCACTGAATACCATTGCTGGAAGATAGGACTTGTGCTTTTATGACTGTTCCAAATTTACAAGTGTCCTCAATAGCAGCTGAGTTTGTGCTGGAGAGAAATAGCATGACAAGACAGAAGATGGGGTAGGGTAGGGAGTAAGAATTGAGACGGTGAAGGATTGGCAAGGGCAGTCCTTTCCAAATTCCCTTTCAAAAGTTAAATCGTTATTGTAAAGTGGATTCGTCCCTAGTGTGGTATATTAGAAAAGCACAGAACGTGAAGTTAGAGGCCTTGAGTTTAAAGCCCATTCCAATATCTATTATTATCTGTAGTAAAGACACTATACATCTTTCTCAGCCTTTGGTTTTCCACTCATCTGTAAAATAGGAATCACAATGTTGATTTCAGAAATAAAGTGGGGAAATTAAATTAAATGTGTAAATGTGCCTGATACAGCGCTGGGACAGTAAAAGCATTCTATAATGTTTAATTAAATCTACAATGTAAGCAGGATTTATACTGTAAAGAGATGGAAGAAGCGGGAGCTGCGGATAAATAAATAAATAAATAAATAAATAAATATTGCCTTCATGAAATTTAAATTGCAGTGGGGGGGACATAATAAATAAGTAAAATATAAAGTATTCTAGATAGTGAAAATGGCTAAGGAGAAAAATAGTGCAGGGAAGGGGACAAAAAATTTGGAGGGGGTGGCAGAATAGTTGCAATTTGAGAGAAAGGACTCTCTATAAAATATTTGAGTAAAAACCTGAAGTCAGCAAGGAGGTGAGCCATACCGATATCTGGGGGGGTGACATTCCAGGCAAACAGAACACCAAGTCAAAGGCCCTGAAGCAGGAATTTGCCTGACGTGTTCAGGAAACAGCGAGAAGCCAGTGTGGCTGGATGGGCGTGAGATCATCAAAGAGGCCACTGTGGGGAACAGGAGGAGGCATGTCAACCACGCAGGGCCCTGAAAGGACTTTGGCTTTTACCCTTGGTGAGACAGAAAGCCACTGTAGGGTGCGGAGTTAGATGCTTAAAGGCTCCCATTGCTGTTGTATGGAGAAGAGATGGCAAGGGTGATAAGCAGGAGCCACTGTCCCCATCCAGGCTGAGCTAACAGTGGTTCACAGTGGAGTGACAGCAAGGGAAGGGGTGAGAAAATGAAGGTTTCTGGGTATAATTTTTTAAAAGGCACAGTCAAGACGATTTGTTGATGGATCTAATGTGGCATGTAACAGAAGGAAAGGAGGCATGAATGAACTTTACAGTTTTTGGCCAGAGGAACCAGAAAAACAGAGCTGCAGTGAAACAGGTTGTTGGTGGGGGAAGCTTCAGAGAGCAGGAGCTTAGTTTTAGACATGTTAATTTTGAGAAGCTTATAGGCATCTAAGGGGAAATACATACATAAATATACATGTCTAGAGCTCAGGGGAGAGGACAAAGCAGAGAAAGAAAACTTGGAAGGCATTCATATATGGATGGTATTTAAAGCATGAGATGAGTTCATGGAGAGAGTGAGTATAGATGTCAGAGTGAGGCAGAGAGAGCTAGGCGAAGAGAATACCTCTAGGGACCAAGCCCTGAGGCACACAATGTTTAGTCTGGGAAATGCAAAGATGTGGGCAAAGGAAGATACAAGTCCCAGGGGCAAAACCAGGTGAGAACGGTATCCTGAAGCCAAGTAAGAAAGGCTTCCATGAAGGAGGGAATAAGCAACATGAGAGGATAGGTGACTTTGACAATAAAAGTTTTGGTGGGGACTTAGGGCAAAGTTCTTCCTGGAGTAGGTTCCAAAGAAAATTCCAGGAACAGAATGAAAAACACTAGGTGCAGGAAACCTATTAGGGGAGGAGCTGTAGGTACAACAAGTGAATCAAAAGAGGGTTCTCTCATGGATGTAAGAAATGACAGCTCCAGTAGAGAATATCCAATAGTAAGGGGGAAACTGATGATCTGGAGGAAGAAGACAGAATTGCTGGCAATGTCCTTAAGTAGAGGCAGCACCTAGGGCACACTGGAAGAGTGTGAACTGACCCAGGGACACAGACAGTCCACCTCAAGGGGAAAGGCAAAATATAAAGGCACAGATGCAGGAAGATGGGGTGGGGGGGGCATGGAGAATTTCTCCTCTGACTGCTTTAAGTTCCTAAGTAAAATAGAAAGAATGACCATCAACTGAGGTGATGATGGGGAAGAAGATAAACACAGTATGGAACACTGAATGATGCAATTCAAGGTTGACTATAGACAAAATTGTGAGGTGAAATTATCTTTAGACCTCTCAGGCTACCCTTCCTATGCTCTGATGATGTTGAACGTGCCCCCTACAACCCCTTCATGGGAAAATGTGCATTCTAATCTAAGGTTGAACTTGAGAGCTCATGTATCAGGTGGGAATTCAGGAATGAGCCAGCAATTAGAAGAGATTTTATACCCTGAAATGAAACCATGTAGGTAAACTGCTTTTTCTGCCTAGGATGAGATTGGAAGCTATCCTATATAAGTAATGTTTACGTAAGGAATACATTTTGGAAAAAGTTTGCATATAGTTAGGCAAAAAAAGAAATATAATTCTTTACCTTACCAAATAAGAGTAACATAGATTATAAAGTATTTGTATCACTTGTAAAAAATAATTCCTTATTTCTTTTATTGCATATGGGTATTTATATGAATATGACCAAAAAGGGAAAATAAGCGAAGTCATTAACACAAGAAACTCAAACTTCTTATACATATTTAATCTAGAAAGTTAATCTTCTGTTTTTTTAACTGTAATAACATAGAATAGGGGCATCTAAGAAGCACCCCTGAAGAGAGGTTGTTTATTTTTTTAAGCTGGCACTATGAGACCCACAATTTCAAATGCAGCATAGCCCTTTACCCAACCACAGATCACCTTCAATGTGAGATCAACCTATTACCTGCTTATTCAACTGGATGCTTTCTAGTCATCGAATTAGTCCTATTATTTACTTCATGCTCACATATTTAAAAGTATAGAGTTCAAAATTGATAACCCTCTAGCCAGCCTAACTAAGAAAAAGAGAGGACACAAATTACTATCAGAAATAAAAGAAGGGACATCACTAGAGATCCCATGGAAATTAAAAGGATAATAAAAGGGGGCGCCTGGGTGGCTCAGTCGTTAAGCGTCTGCCTTCGGTTCAGGTCATGATCCCAGGGTCCTGGGATCGAGCCCCGCATCGGGCTCCCTGCTC
>NC_058405.1:31634613-31744030 GCF_002201575.2 Neomonachus schauinslandi | reverse complement strand
GCTTCTCCCTCTCCCACTCCCCCTGCTTGTGTTCCCTCTCTCGCTGTCTCTCTCTCTGTCAAATAAATAAAAATTAAAAAAAAAAGAATAAAAGGATAATAAAAGAATACTATGAATCACTTCATTTGCATAAATTTGATATCTTAAATGTATAGAAAAAATCCTTGAATGACAAAACTCATATAAGAAGAAATAGATGATCTGGGCGCCTGGGTGGCTCAGTTGGTGGAGCGACTGCCTTTGGCTCAGGTCATGATCCTGGAGTCCTGGGATCGAGTCCCGCATCGGGCTCCCTGCTCAGCAGGGAGTCTGCTTCTCCCTCTCCCGCTCCCCCCCTCTTGTGCTCTCTCTCTCAAATAAATAAAAATAAAATCTTTAAAAAAAAAAGAAGAAAGAGATGATCTAAATAGGTCTATTCCTGTTAAAGAAACTGTATCAATGATTAATAATTTTCCAAACAAGAGAACATCAAGCCCAGAGAGGTTCACTGGTGAATTCTATAAAACATTTAAGAAAGAAATCATACAAATTCTCTACAATCTCTTTCAGAGGAAAGAAACAGAAAATTCTTCCTAAGTCATTCTATGAAGCCAGCATTAACTTCAAACTAAAAACAAACAAACAAACAAACAAAAAACCTAGACAAAGATGTTACAAGAAAAGAAGAACTACTAACCAATATCTCTCATGAACATAGATGCAAAAATTCTTAAAATATTAGCAAATCAAATCCAAAAAAGTATAAAAAAGAATTATACACCAAGACCACATGGGATTTATCTAAAGTATGCAAGACTAGTTCAACATTTGAAAATCAATTAATATAATCCATCAAAACAACAGACTAAAAAAGGAAAATCACATGATATCAATAGATTTAGAAAAAGCATTTGACAAAAATCCAACACCTATTCATTACAAAAACTGTCACACACACACACACACACACACAAATTCTCAGCAAACTAGTAACAGAGGGGAATTTCTCAACCTGATAAAGGCTTTCTACAAAAAACTTAAACCTAACATCATAGTTAATGCAGAGTAACTCAAAACATTCCCACTAAGATCAAGTACAAGGCAAGGATGTCCCCTCCCACCACTCCTCTTTTTTTTTTTTAAGATTTTATTTATTTATTTGACAGAAAGAGAGAGCACAGGCAGGCAGAGCAGTAGGCAAAGGGGGAGGGAGAAGCAGGCTCCCAAATGAGCAGAAAGCCCAATGCGGGGCTCGATCCCAGGACCTTGGAATCAGGACTTGAGCTGAAGGCCAACTTAACTGACTAAGCCACCCAAGCGCCCCACCACTCCTCTTTTTAATATCAGTCCTTGCTAATGCAATAGGGAAGAAAAGGAAACAAAGGGTATAAGTTTTGGGTAGGAAGAAATAAAACTGTCTTTGTCCTCAGATGACACAATTCTCAATGTAGAAAATCTGAAAGAAAAAAAAAAAACCTCACTTTCCCAGAATAAGTGATAATAGCAAGGTTGCAGGATATAAGGTTAATATACAAAAGTCATTTGCTTTCCTATATGCCAGCAATGAACAAGGGGAATTTGAAATTAAAAGCAAAATACTATCTACATTAGCACCTTCCCCCAAATTAAACACTTAGGTTTAAATATAACAAGATATGTGCAAAGTTTCTATGGGAAAAACTACAAAACTCTGATGAATCTAATGAAAGAAAAACTAAATAAATAGATAGTCCATATTTATGATTAGAAAGACTCACTATTGTCCAGAGGTCAGTTCTTCCCAACTTGGATCTATAGATTCAATTCAATCCCAATCAAAATCCCAGAAACTTATTTTATGGATATTGATAAACTGATTCTAAAATTTATATGGAGAAGCAAACAACTCAGAATAGCCAAGACAATACTGAAGAAGAGCAAAATTTGAAGACTGATACTATCCAACTTCAAGACTTACTATATAGCTATGGTAATGAAGACAGTGTGGTATTAGTGAAAGAAAAGACAAATAGATCAATGGGACAGAATAGCCAGCCTAGAAATAAACCCAGATAAATATAGTCAGCTGATCTATGACAAAGTAGTGAAGACAATACAATGGAGCAAAGATGGTCTCTTTAACAAATGGTACTGGAACTGGACATGCAAAAAAAAAAATTCCTCTAGACACAGAGTACACCCTTCACAAACTCAATTAACTCAGAATGGATTATATGCCTACACGCAAAATGCAAACATATAAAAATCCAAGAAGATAGCATAGGAGATTTAGATGACCTTGGGTAGAGTGATACCATTTTAGATACAACATAAAAGACATGACCAATGAAAGAAATAATTAATAAGCTAGACTTTATTAAAATTAAAAACTTCTGTTCTACAAAAGACATTATTAGGAGAGCTATAGACTGGGAGAAAATATTTGCCAAAGACACTTCTGCTAAAGGACCATCATCCAAAATATACAAAGAACTCTTAAGAAATGAACAACCTCATTAAAGAATTGGCCAAAGACCTTAACAGACACCTCACCAAAAAAGATAAATAGATGGCTAATAAGCATACAGAAAGATATTCCACACGTCAATAGGGAAATACAAATTAAAACAACAATGAGATACCACTACGTAGCTATTAGAATGGCCAAAATCTGGAACACTACCAACACCAAATGCTGGTAAGGATGTGGATCAAAAGAAACTCTCATACACTGATGGTAAAAATGCAAAATGGTACAGCCATTTTGGAAGAGTTTGGTGATTTTTTACAAAACTAAACATACTGGTTTCTAACAAAACTAAACATACTCTTATCCTACTATATAGCAATCACTCTCCTTAGTATTTACTCAAAGGAGTTGAAAACATCTATTCACACAAAAACCTGTGCACAGATATTTATAGAAGCTTTATTCATAATTGAATTTGGAAGCAACTAAGATGTCCTTCGGTATGCGAATGGATAAATTGTGGTACATCCAGACAGTGAACATTATTCATTGCCAAAAAGAAATGAGTTATTAAGCCATGAAAAGACATGGAGGAACCTTAAAAGCATATTAATAAGTGAAAGAAACCAATCTGAAAAGGCTACATGCTGTATGATTCCAACTATATGACATTTTGGAAAAGGCGAAACTATGGAGACAGTAACAAAGGGTGGAAGGGGATAGGGAGGGTGACTGGGGAGAGCACAGAGAATTTTAGGGCAGTGAAAATACTCTGTATGGTATTATAATGATGGATTTATGTCATTATAAATTTGTTCAAATCCAAAGAATGTACCACACCAAGAATGAACCCTAAAGTAAACTATTTACTTTGAGTGATCATGATGTGTCAATGTAGGTTCATCCTTGGTAACAAACACACAGTTCTCATGAGTCACGCTGATAATGAGGGTTGTTATACACGGGAGGGTACAAGGGTATCTGGAGAATCTCTGTACGTTCCTCTCAATTTTATTCTGAACCCCAAATTGCTTTAAAAAACTAAGTCTTTTAGGGGTGCCTGGGTGGCTCAGTCGTTAAGCGTCTGCCTTTGGCTCAGGTCATGATCCCAGAGTCCTGGGATCGAGCCCCGCATCCAGCTCCCTGCTCCGCGGGAAGCCTGCTTCTCCCTCTCCCGCTCCCCCTTCTTGTGTTCCCTCTCTCGCTGTGTCTCTCTGTCAAATAAATAAATAAAATCTTTAAAAAAAAAAAAATTAAGTCTTCTAAAAAAAAAAAAATAGTCCAATACCATTTGTATTTGCTCTAGGAAACACTAGAGGGAGCTTTCCTACATGAAGTAGTTTACCTAAGGGGGGAAAAGAAAGAAAGAAAAAAAATTAAGTCTTTCGTAATACTGAAAAAATGCCACTGTTTGTAAAACATTATTACTACTGCTCCCATTCTGACATAAAATTAAACACTGGAAAATAAATTAACTGACATTTTAACTGACTGGACAGTTTGGCAATAAAATTAATAAGTCTTCAGATAAAGTTAGACTGAAAAAAAATTAGAATATATCAAAATCAGCACTTGATAACCTTGACTCTGTTAGATATTTTCAAACAGGACACAATAAACATAGCAAGAAAGATAGTTCTTGGTCTTTTATCATGATGTACATGAAAGTACAAAGCCATCTAAACAAAATGCTAAAACTAGATACTCAGTAAGTGATTTTAACTTATGAAATGTCTGAGCTAATGAGGGGAGGACTTTTTGAGCAAGGCTTAGTTGGGAAATAGAATGGGCCTGGGAAAAAGAGGGAAGGGAGTGAAGGCTAAACCCAGAGGGACCTGGACATGACAAGTTCTGGCTGAGATCAGTAGATAAAGCTGTAATATTATCAGGAAGAAAAGAAAAAAAAAATGCCTTTCTCAGAAACCTATTTTTGTCCTGGCCTTCTGTATGACTTCAGATATTTATACCACCACAACAGAATTTTTCACCTTGCAAATGAAAATAATATGACGTCTTTGAACTTTTTTTCAGAGTCATCAGTTATCTGTACACGTTAACTACTAAATGTGCATAGGTCTCCCTTCTTCAAAGAAGAAAAGTCCTAATTGCTGGCTACTCTAGGATAAAAAGGAAAACATACATTCACTTCTTGCCAATATTAGGCTGGAAAGAAGGGCAACAGCAAGCACCCAGAAGCCTAATCCCTGACCTTGACCAGCACTTCCGTGGGTGAAAGAAAGGTACTTTCACACAGTGACTATTCACGTTGGAGCTCTAGACTGCACTATCTCCAACCCCAGAGTAGAATTCAACTCCTGCAAACAACATAAGTCGTAACAGAGGTGCCTGATACAGTTGCTCCTAGTACAGTGAAAAATTAGTATGTACAATAAAATCTTACAGCAAGACTTACATTTCTGGCCCTCATTCTTTCTTATTTGTGACTATGGTGACCGTCACCTAGAAAAGTTTCTGATCAGAAAATACTTTTTTCCAGAGCTGATACTAGTTTTTTAAAGATATTCGTCTTTGTTCATTAAATATCAAAGACCTCCTTCCCACCCCTCCCCCCACATGCCTTGTGTGGACTGGCTAAATGATACCAAAGGAACAGCATATAATGATTTAGGTGACTCAACCCCAGTTTTGACTGACTGCAGAAAACAATAGGAAGTTTGAGCCTTTGAGAGGCCTGAAGAAAATATCCCTTCTGTGCACATCATGGACATTTGATTGAAACCAGATTAATAAATATAGTACTTCCAAAGCAATAAACCTTTACCTTTGAAGTCTCCAAAATGTCACCATGTTGCCTAAAAGCCACCTGGAAGAAAAGTGCCCTGTCATAACTAACCTTTGCCGTAAAACGTGCCCTCTAAACAGATCTCCTAAACCCTTCAACACAACTCGATCACATGACACCATTACTTTTCAATTAATTGATCTTCCATGATTTTGTTAAGATTTCAAGTAAACTTTGGGAACTCAATATATCAAAGCTCTCCCACCAAAAAAAGTAGTTACTTATCAAATTTCATTTATGTCAAACATCGAACTAAACTTTAATTCCTTGAAGAAAACTCTCACTTTAGAATTTTAAATAGAATGTGCCACTGAAACATTTTTCATGATATAATAGTCTTCATTTTCTAATACTCAAAATGCTTCCACCTCTCTATTCAATGAATTCATGATTGCAGCCAATTCTTCAATGCTGACATTACAATCAACATGACTGAAGATAAAAGAAATTCGGGAAATCTGTTCAATGGCTACTAATAATTTGCCTGTATAGTATGATAATGTGGCCAGGTCATTTTCATAAAAATTCCAAAAAAGACATCTGAGCTGTGTCTTGCCAAAATTCACAACTTCAAAGTCAGAAAGCAAATTTAAAGCAAACTAGCAATCCTTGTTTTTTCATACATGGGCTACTTTCAAGAAAGGATAAGATGAGGGATGCCTGGGTGGCTCAATCAGTTAAGCATCTGTCTTTGGCTCAGGTCATGATCCCAGGGTCCTAGGATAGAGCCCCTGCTCAGTGAGGATCCTGCTTCTCCCTCTCCCTCTCCCTCTACCTGCCGTTCTCCCTGCTTGTGCTCGCTCTCTCTCTCTCTGTCAAATAAAAAATAAAATCTTTAAAAAAAAGGATAAGATGATTTTTATGATAAATCATTAATGAATGACTTATCAGCTGAACTAATAAGCACTGTTTTATCTAAATAGCACCAAACTTAATTTACAACAACTGGTTCTAGAGGATGCTGTCAATTCTTGCACCCTCCCCCCGGGCCAATATCTCCATCCCCGACAAAGTAGACCACAATGCAGGGAATGTAATCCAAGCTGGACCAGTGACAGATACAGGGATGGTTATGTTGGTTATGTGACCCAAGACAGGTCAGTATGAGTCACTCCCCAATATTTTTTCTTTTTTTTTTTTTAAGATTTTATTTATTTATTTGACAAAGAGAGAGATAGCGAGAGGAGGAACACAAGCAGGGGGAGTGGGAGAGGGAGAAGCAGGCTTCCCGCTGAGCAGGGAGCCCGATGCGGGGCTCAATCCCAGGACCCTAGGATCATGACCCGAGCCGAAGACAGACGCATAACGACTGAGCCACCCAGGCGCCCCCCCCAATATTTTTTCAAACAAAAGACAAGACTAGCTGTTTTCAATCTACATTTTCAAGGTGTTGAGGAAGTTAGTCTGGTACCACAGGTGACCATATCCCTTTGCTGGAGAAAGCCGGTCTAGAGTAACACAAAATGAAACAGAGGAAAAGAGAATTAAAACCAAGAGATGAAGCGAAGGAATCTCATGGGGTCAGGTTCCTGGTTGTAGACATCCTTGGAAGTGTGGCTAATGAGCTCTGGGTCTCCTCTAATTCCAGGGGCCACTCAGGATCCTTTCATATTGGTGGTGGTTTTCACCCTTGCCTCCAAGAGTCCTACTAGTATGAATGTCTACGTGGATTGATGGGATTGGGTTCGTCTACTATGATGAAACCCAAAATAACAACTGGTTACAGAAAACAGAAGTGTATTTGCCTCTCACATTAAAGTCCAGTGTATAGTACAGGCTTGTTTTGGTACTTCATCATGTCATTAAATATCAAAGATGCAGGTTCCTTCTATCTGTTTGTTCTGAATTTGAGGGGCCTTGACCCCATGATCCAAAAGAGTGGCAAATGAATCCCAGGCAGCAGGACACGAAGAAAGAATGAATAAAGAGAAAAAGAAAGCGAGGGGGCAACACATACACATAGAAAGAAAGAAAGAAAGAAAGAAAGAAAGAAAGAAAGAAAGAAAGAAAGAAAGAAAGGAAGGAAGGAAGGAAGAAAGAAAGAAAAGAACACTTTCTTTAAAAAAGCTGCCACACAAAAATCCTACTTGCATCCCACTGGTCAAAACTAGAGGAATTCCTAGCAGCAAGAGAGGCTAAGAAATGTAGTCCTGACTCTGAATGGCCATGCACCTAGAGTAGAATTCTATTACTAAGGGAGAACAGACATCAGGGACAAGTTACATTCCTGACATAACTGTCAATAATCCATCAGAGAAAAAGCATCAGTCAGAGCTCTTTGACAAAGAAAAACTAAGGATAGGTATGTCAGAGTATTTAAATCATGTAATCATTCTGAAAAGAAAGGGCTCATGTCAAAGCTGCAGAAATATGCCCTTAATAAAGATAAGACTGATCTAGGGCGCCTGGGTGGCTCAGTCATTAAGTGTCTGCCATCGGCTCAGGTCATGATCCCGGGATCCTGGGATTGAGCCCCGCACTGGGCTCCCTGCTCAGTGGGGAGCCTGTCTCTCCCTCTGCCTCTCTCCCTGATGGTACGCTCTCTCGCTCTCTCTCTCTCTCTCTCTCTCAAATAAATAAATAAATAAATATCTTAAAAAAAAAAAAAGATAGACTGATCTAATTTTTCTAAAGCTTTCCCAAATTGAAAAAACCAAAAACCTTCTGATCAACCCTCAAAGACAGTCATAAGACTATAACTTCTCACTCAAAGATAATAAAGCACTTCTGATAATTGTTTCAGTAAGCTGCATCTACAGTCATCGCTGAAATTTATAAGTATTTTTTCCAAATAGAGCCATGTTAGCCTGGTGGTCTTTATGTAAACTTTTATATGCCCTATAGAGATAGCAATGGGACAGCAATCCACAAAAAGCCACCTAAAACCTATTTCAAACTGTGATAGGCTCCTGCATGTATTATTCCAGTGCAAACACAAAGCAATCGAGACCAATTAATAAATACAACAAATATAAATTTAATTCTTAATTATGTTTCACCTTGGAAAATATAGTCAGTTCATTCCAGTATGACAAACACAGGGAACAGTCACCCTTTAAACCAGCATTTATCTCATTACAAGAATTTACTGAGCAGCTGGGAGTTAACTGTGTTGTCTGTAACTTTTCATTTTAATCTTTTGGAGTATGTATTATATAGGCGTCTGACTCCATAAGCAGTATATAGTAGGTATAATATAAACACTTGTGGCTGATTGAAAGTGTGAACATTATACTTTCGTTGTAACACAGTAGGGTCCTTGGGTTCCTCCCAAGGTGCTCCACTCCCAGGGTGGAATGGAACATCTTCAACTTGAAACAGAATGAGGCAGCTCAATGTCAAATATGACCCACACTGTCTCTGGGAAATACAGCATTTATGAGAGCTGAAGTCTTGCAAGAAAAACTGCTATGGACATTTGCTTTCGTACTTTGTTCTCCAACCCCACAAAAGGAGAGGTCTCTGCATGTGCTGTTCTACCTACAAAATCGTTCTTTTCCATCATTTAGAATGGTCTAGTCCCAGTTCGTTATCTCCTAGTCATAAGTGGCTACTGGGCACTTGAGAGGAGCCTAGTATGACCAAGGAAAAAATTTTTAAATTTTAAGTAATTTTAATTAATTTACATGCAAATTTTAAAACAGATTCCCTATTCAGGTACTAGAAAACTTTGAAGTATGATTGGAACAAATTGTGTATGTCAATCTTCCTTCTCAACTGTTAAGTTTAATGAACTCTAAATATAGATCCAGTATTTCCAGTGCAAATTTAGCTTCTGAATTGAGATGTGCTAGAAATGTAACATACCTAGTGAATTTCAAGTACTTTCCACCAAAATGTAATATATTCTGATTACATGTCTAAATTATAATATTTTGGACATGACGGTTTAATAAAGTATACTAGAATTAATTTCACCTGTTTCTTTTTGCTTCTTTTAATATCATTACTAGAACGTTTTAAATTACATATATGGCTCACATTATATTTCAATTGAACAGCACTTCTTTAGAATTTAGAATTCTAATTCTATTCTCTACATATCCCTCAAGGTCAAGTTAAATGAAATGAACTCTATGCAAACCCTATCCTGAATTCTTTAAGTAGAAATGATCTCACTCCCACCCATACCATACAGTAAGCACTACATAAATTTATTGAATGAACTGCTAAAACACTGTTTTTATCCTCATGGTACTTATTACATTTTGACTTGTATATAATCCATCTTCTCGCCTTGTGTCTCCTATAAGATTCTAAATTCCTTGCCTAGTACTCTCTCTCCTCTCATTATGTATTTCCTGGGCACCCAGTCTGTCAGCTTCCCTGGACTATTCTTTCTCATCTACTGCTCTCCATCATTTAAACCATTTCTAAACTTATCACCAGTGACTAACATACTCCTTTCTGGACAGCCCTAAAGCATTGCATCAAATCAACCCGACAGTAACTTTCCAGTGTCTCAAATACTCGACTTCAATTTGGCAAAATGAAAAGATGAAGAAAAAAACAGTAATAACAACAAAAACAACAACAACAAAAAAGCAGAAACAAAAACCCATTGCTAAAGATGCAAATATGGGCCCAAAGATTTGAAAATTCAATTATAATAAAAGACTTCTTTATACAGATACCTGTTAAATGACTTTCTTTATGATTCATCTATAAGTTTGTGGGTTGATTCAGAAAAAATATTTTAAGTATCCCTTCAACATTTCTGAAGTAAACAAACAAAAATAATGTTTAAATTTAAAAACAAATACCAATACGGTTAAAAGAACCTACGGAAAAATCTTTTGAGATCTCTTTGCCTTTATTAAACATTCCTAAAAATTTTGATGACCTATAAATACTGGATAAACACATATGCTCTCTTTTTGACTAGTGAACAGAATGTGAAGAACAAAAAAAAGATCACTAAGAAATCCTCCATGCAAACTGCCTCTAGGACACATCAGCAGATGGTAAGAGGTCCTGAGAGAACATGGAACAAGGTAGAAGAATAAAGCCACTTTGCTCTTCAGGCTAGGAACCCTCTTGCCCACAGTTTCCCCTGGCTAACACAACTCCCCTCAGAAAAACTTCCCTTCCTCGCCCTTTCCAACTGGTGCTGGACCGTAGAGCCCAGTAACAGTAACACACCCCTCCAAATCACCCATAGCGCTCAGTGCTTCCCTGGGAAGAGCACTTAACGTGCTATATTTAGCCACCCCAAGTCATCTCTCTCCAACAGCTGTGTCTCACACCTTTTTCTCTATCCCCAGGATGAGGCTTACCATATATGGCTCACACCTAACATATGTTTGCAAAATGAATGAATGAATGAATGAATGAATGAATAAGCAAACAAATAATCAAAGAGAAAATGGTGATTCTGCTCACCTTCCTAAATCAGAATACTAAAAAGGTTCTTGCCTGAACCCAGAGTGTTTTCACTTGGGAAACCAGTATTAATCAAATTACGAAGGCCACCTGAAAAGCAAGTGCCCCCTTCAAAAAGAAAAGCTGATAAGAGCCTTTGCATGACCACTGCTAATTTAAATAGATGAACAATTTGTAACTGAATATTCGGGAAAGCTAGCTCTTTATAAGTAATATTTGCTCTGGAGTTACTTTGTGCACTTCCTAGTTAAAAATAGCTAACATTAATCAAGTACTTGTTATATGCCAGGCACAGTTCTAAATGCTTTATATATTTTCTCTCCTTTAATCCTCAGAACTATCCTTTGAGATAATTCTATTATTATCCTCATTTTACTGATAAGAAACTGCCCTATATTCTGCAAATTTACTTAACCCACTCACTAAATCATCTTAACTGAATCAAGAAAGTGAAGATGACAATTTTCAATATTGCGAGAAGGATGAGATCAAAGACTGTGAGATTATCCTAAAAACTAGACATCAAAACAGTCACATCTGTGACAGTGCTGGCTTGTGATTAACTGTGTCCACCATAAAGCCACCATGTCCTGCGATGGTCTTAAACAATTTACAGTATTTTTATAAATATCACTGTAATTCCATCTTCCAAGGCTTATTCATAAATACCAGAAGGAAAAAAGGATTAGTAAAGCTGTCCATGTATAGCTGAATTATCAAATGTCTAACATCA
Organism: Neomonachus schauinslandi; assembly: GCF_002201575.2. Lineage (NCBI taxonomy): Eukaryota > Metazoa > Chordata > Mammalia > Carnivora > Phocidae > Neomonachus > Neomonachus schauinslandi. The sequence continues at coordinate 31,732,684 of NC_058405.1, read as the reverse complement.
GCATCTACTCTGTCAAGTTACCAGTAACACCTTCTTAAGCAGGTAGGATTGAACTACCACATTAAAGCGTTTGGCACTAAATTTAGACCACAAATCATAACTGTTACGTAGCATCTCTAAAAAAGAATGCACTATAAAAATAGTGGGTTTTTTTAAAGATTTTATTTATTTATTTGACAGAGAGAGAGACAGCAAGAGAGGGAACACAAGCAGGGGGAGTGGGAGAAGGAGAAGCAGGCTTCCTGCTGAGCAGGGAGCCCGATGGGATGCGGGGCTCGATCCCAGGGTCCTGGGATCGAGTCCCTCCATCGGGCTCCCTGCTCAGCGGGGAGTTTGCTTCTCCCTCTGCCCCCTCCCCCTGCTCTCCTTTTCCCTCCCTCTCTCTCTCTCTCTCTCTTGCAAAAATAAATAAAATCTTCAAAAAAAAAAAAAAAAGAGTTTGGTGCCAGTACATTGATTCATAGGAAGGCACAAGCAGTGTTATCTACCATTACTTTGATGGTAGCTGTGCAAATGTCAACATAGTGAGAAGAACACACAACATCTTCACATTATGAAGAAAACAGTTGGGTGACCCACTGAAAGTATCTCAGGGAACCCCACAGTTCTGCAAGCACATCTGAGAACCGTGGTAATACAGTATTCCACCATGTCCACAGTAATAAAGTATTTAACATTGACCTAATCTCCACTGCATTCAATTATCTACTAAACTTATGGATATATGTCATAATCAAAATATAATGCCTTCCAAAAGTGTTCAAACAGGCTCCAATATCTGCTCTCCAATTTACTGGCTATATAGTCTTATTCAAGTTTATAATTAACTTCTCTACAAATGTAGGTTTCTTTCGTGTATAAAATGGTTTAATGACACCTATTCAAATGATAGTTGTAAGGATTAGAGAGTATATATGTTTGGCGCCTAATAAGTGCTCACCAAATGGTAGCCATTGTTGCTTACCATCTATTCTGGGTTCAACTATTTTGGCTTTTTTTTTTTTAATTGACATACTGCAATATGACAGACTCTTCTTCTCATACTTAAAACAGGGCAATGATAGGTTTATTTGAATCCTATCTTTATGACAACTAGAACCATATGATAGATTGCCACGAATATTCCCCCCACAGCCTGGACCTGCTTCTGTCAGTCATCTACCCTGCAGTCAAAATGAATTATAAACAACCTTGAAAGGAGATTTAGAAAAAAAAGACAGAAGCATCAATCATAGTATTTATATTACATATTAAAGTCACAACCACATCTCTTTCCTATGTACTTTTATTAATTTCAGAGGCTACTATTAGCTTTTCTTTTTTGCTTCTTCAGAAAAAGCACTGTCTGTAACATACTCATTCATAGAAAAGCTTAGTTTTATTATACTATTGTATTTCCAGAGTTGGTTTTAATTTTTTTCTTTATTTACCATAGCTATTTTGTTTTTGATTTATTTTTTTAAATTTAAATTCTAGTTAGTTGATGGTTTTCATTTTTTAAATACTGTAGATTATGAGACACACTTGAGCAAACTAAATAAATATTAGACTTAAAAAATAGACTAAATCATTCTGTAATTATAAGAAATCATTTAATCAATTCAGGAATAACAAGTATTATAATTTATAAACCCAATCTTAAAAATCCAATCAATTATGTTATAGTCTGACTGGCTAACCGAATACCAATTCTAGGCATCAAGACAATTGTAATAGATGGAGATAAGCAGAAAATGTGGGCAGAAAAGGTCTGAAAGTTAACAAATTATAACAGAAGACTGTGGAAAATTATCAGCAAATCAGAAATCTGGGGTCCCGGAAGTCACAGAAGGAATAAATCCAGAACATGGGTGATTAAGCCAAAAACTTAAAATGAAAAGGTCCAAACAGAGATTAAACGGAAAGTCAAGTCTCAATGGTCAGAAGGTTCTGTATCCAGGAGATGAGAAACAAGTCTATGTCCAGAGAGATCAGAATGTAGAATCAACTGAGACGGGGCTTTCTCTCAATAACCCAGCACCAGGGATCAAGAATGTTTGTAAGATGCTACCCATTCTGACACCAGGGGACTCTCTTCCTGCAATCTTCAGCAATCTGCGTTCACCTTTGGGATTTCCATCTCATTTACCAATGTCCCAGAGTTAAAATGTAATCAATGAACGTGAACTAGTTGCTAACTCCAACATTATGCCTTACCAACAGTAATCCCTCAAGGCTTGGAGTGAATGCTTAAGAATGTTGCATGTGAACTTCAAAGAGATTTAGCTAAGGCCACCCTCCCCCAACACACACACACACACACACACACACTTTGAACTTCAAGATGCCATTGCCTCTTACTCAAGGACAGTGTTGTAACAATTCTCTCCCCCCTCATTTTTTCCTTCTCCACTTTATCTTCCTTATTGGTTTTTTATGCTATTTTTTTTCTCTCATCCCAAAAGAATTCTCTTGATCCCAGTTCTCTAGCTAGCAATGCTAATTCTCTTCTCCAGTCACAGTTGAACTCCTTGGAAGAGTTGCCAGCACTCACCCTCTGTTATCTCTTCTCCCTTTCCTTCTTGAACTCACATCAGTTCGACCAACTGCTCCCACCGTCATCCCATGAGAACAGACACGGTAGCTGCCATATTGCTGAATCCAATGGTTAATTCTCAGTCCTTCTCTTTCGAGACCCCTGGTCATGTCTCCCCTTTTGGAATGCTTTCTTCCCTTGGTTTCCAGACACCACACTGTCCTTGTTTCCCTCCACTGCCCTGGCTCTCCTTTCCCAGTCTCCTTTGCTGATTCCTTCTCATTTCCCACAACTCTAAAGCCTGGAGCTACTGAGGGCTCTGTGACTGGCCCTCTTCTCTTTTCCGTCTACACCACCCCACTTAGGAATTTCACCTGGTCTTGAAGCCTGCAAGACTCTACACTACCTGATTCCTGCTCCTTTCTTAGCTCATCTCCTACCACTCCCCCCTATTCAGTCGGCTCCAGCCAAATGACCTTCTTAAGGCACCTTCAAGAGACCAGTAGGCTTCCTCCTTGGGTCCATGAAACACCTGCCCCTCTCCCGCACCTCCTTTAGATCATCCCTCAGTGGTCATCTTCTCAGTGAGAACTTTGTTAGCCACATCCCCTGAAACTAATTCTCTCTCATGCTCTCTCATTCTTTCTCCATTCCTTCCTCCCAACCCCCATCCTACATAGCTTTTCTCCTTAACTGTTATTGCTATTTAACATACTATATACTTTGCTTCTCAGTTTTATTTTACTATTGTATTTGTATCTGTCTTTCCACACTAAAATAGAAGTCTGATGAAACCAAAGATTTTTTTTTTCTTTTTGGCCAAGGACTTTCAACAAATAAGAATTTGTTGAATATACAAAAGACCATATTTTAAAATGCACACCTAATGACCACAAAAACTGCCATATTTAACAATTGAAACAGTGTGTTCCAAATAGGACCATAAATATCACCATATCCTCTTCACACTTAATTTCCACTTCATTACCAAAATTCATTCTCTATCACAACCCTCAGTTGATCATTTCCTGTAGTTTCATTAATTCTCTGGTAATCTTAATCCAAAGACAGATGAGAAGGTTCCTTGCAGCACACAATCCATTTTTAATTTAATGGTACTTATGAGGCCACCTGGCATAAATTCTTAAATGTGCTTCACTGTTCCTACATTTATCTTCTCATACTTCACTCTAGCTACCAAAGACATTTCTCTCCCCTCCTCTAGAGTTAATCCTTCATTTTTACTGAGCCCCTGATCCATTTCTACTTCACTGGGACTCCAAATTTTACAATATAACCTCTTCTTTAAGACTTCCAGTCATTTCTTCCCTATGGCCTTCATCTCTTTTGTAATCATAAAATATATAAAATTTAAATTTAAAAAATACACACAACACACAGCGCCTTTGTTTGATGTTACTACTCAGTTTTGGTTTTACTTCCCTTTGCTGCCAAGCTCTGAACATTCAGTGGATAGCCACTTCTCAGACACTGTTCAGACACCTGCCTCTTGCTTTTGACCTCCAGTCTACTTGTTGGTCTCTGTAATGTTCCACTTAACCACCTTTTTACTGTAACAATATTTTCTTGGCTTTTAATATTTAAGTAATAAATATTATGTAGGGTTTATTGTGTGCCAGGCCCTGTTCCAAACATTTTACAAGTATGAGTCGATGGATATCCTTTGCTCTACTAGATCTACCAGATAATTACTACCCACTGCTGGCCACTTGGCTTGCTCTACACAGGCCATATCTACAAAGAGCAGATTTCCAGTGCAACAACAGAGCAGACTGGGGGGACCCAGACCTGTCCCAGTCCTTACTCCCAAAGTTATCCATATGCATGATGTGACAAAGTTGTCAAGTTGTGTTGTCGGCAATGGTTTGATGATTTGTGGGGTGTGTGTGGGGTGGGGGTGGGTTGTTAATTTCTAAGTCTGAAAAACATCTTGGAAACATTAGATCAAATATTAGAATGAACCTTTTGATACAAAGAGGGAACAGACGGACAGAGAAATTTGTAGGTTATACATTCTTGGGTGAAGTCCTTAAATGGTATAAATAAGAGTCTTTCTACTTGTCTAGAAGATGAGTTATTTACTGAACTAAAGGGAAACAACAATAGGAATGGGACCATATCCAATTAATTTCATACAACAAACATTTACTGAGCAATTATATGTGCCAAACCCTTGCTAGATATGGCCGTGGTGGGGGGAGGGGAACCACTGCCTTCAAAAAGATCACATCCAGTATAGAAGTTACCAAGTGCACATTGATAGAGTGTAGGCACTAAATAGAGAGTTTGCACACAGAAGTGTGTGAATTGAAAAATAAGGTCATCAAATTTTAATATGCTTTTCAAAAAGAATACTGCCATTCCTTTAAGTGTTAAAGTAGTCTCATGAGGCAAGTTTAAGGACAAAAGTAGAAGTTCCCTGAAATTCCAAGAAATTGGAACCCTGCAGGTACATTACTGGTCTGTATCTACTCAGCAGAATTAGAGCTGAAAAGGATACATCGACTGCTCCTTCTCTCCATGGACTCCTCATCACAGGGGCTGTGGCTCTTAACTCTGGAGTAGCTCAACAAGAATCATGTGTAAAAAGCTGACTTCAAACTAAAACACCCTTTCCACATACTTTTTTTTAAGTAAGTAAAGAAGTTTACAGGTCACAGTAAGAAATGCATCCTTGCAACATTACAGTAAAATATCTGTATACTAGCAGAGACCATTTATAAAGATTTCTTGAATCACTTGATAAGTTAGTAGATACAGCAAACCCATAAGCAGTTTATGAAGTTCACAACCCACTAGAGAAAAAAAAAATGACATGTTGGTATGTACTGCGGCTCCAGAACCAGTTAATTTTTGTGTTCTTTCCATTTTAATTGGTTGGTTTATATAAGCCTCCTCACTTATACACAGGATCAAGTTGTTTTTGCAACCCACTGACTGGACTTCCCGACAGAGCACCTCGTTGGTCTCATGACCTGCTATTAATGTAGTTCCTGCTCTCAAGCAATGTTTTCCACAGGGTTATTTCTTTCACATGCTTATAATGTATGTAAAAAGTCAATGCCTAACCCAGTTTCCTTCACTAAAAATCACCTGTGTCAAATCTCACACCTTCAGAGGGGTACAAAAAACTCAGTAAAGCCTCACAGACAATGTCATTCATTATACTAAAATAATAAAGCACATTTTTCTTCCAGGCATGACTGCTGTTAATGGAGTTTATAGCTCAACCTTTTATTATCTCAACAACTGTTTCAAAGGAGAGGTGATAGCACTGACCTACGAGCACCACTTCTCTTATTGACCGTGTTTTAAAAAGATAAAGCTCAAGGTCACCTGCACAGAAAAACCTTCCTGAAACAAAAGTTTTAGCAATCTGACCATGTCTCATCAGGAAAAGAGCAAAGAGAATCCTTTTTTTTTTTTTTTAAAGATTTTATTTATTTATTTGAGAGAGAGAGAATGAGAGAGAGCAAGCACATGAGAGGGGGGAGGGTCAGAGGGAGAAGCAGACTCCCTGCCGAGCAGGGAGCCCGATGCGGGACTCGATCCAGGGACTCCAGGATCATGTCCTGAGCCGAAGGCAGTCGCTTAACCAACTGAGCCACCCAGGCGCCCGAGCAAAGAGAATCCTTAAACAAAAACTAAATGAGGATACTCCAAACATTTTAGTGGTTTTTCTTTTTCCTAGAAGAGGACTACCTGTTTGTTTCACAATAACGATTTCCACTTAGGGAAAATTGCAAAGTTTGTCATCTAATGTAATTAATTATCAATAAATAAACCCAATAACTAATATCTGAATGCACTTTCTACAACTCAAAATTATGAATACCAAAAAGAAAAAATTAAACAATAATCATGGGAGACAAATGGGAGATCATAACATAGATTCTGGGGGAAAAAAACAAAAAACAAGTAATCACATCCCTTACAGGCATTTATGGCATAATTAGGAGACAATACTCTGAGTACTTAGGTATTTCTTTTCCTACAATATTTTTTAAAAAATTGTGGTCACAGAATAGACACATTTTCAGATAAGAAGAGATTTAGAAGATTTAACCATATAAGGATTTTGGAGAAGTTATTTAAAGATATACTTGAGCAAAACAAGGGTAAAATAAGAAACAGGAAGTCATGAGATGGAGGAAATACTGAATCCACCCTGGAGGGCTGTGCCCCCGACAAGAGTGCCACGGGGCCCAGCCGAAACAGGTTAGCAGAGGCTTGAGCTGACAGGTTTCCAGGAAACCGAAGGGCTTCAAGATTAGTTAGTATGCCTGAGATATAAGAAGAATTTAAGGATAGGATTAAAGCGGGGAAGGCAAAAAAAAAAAATTTGGTAGGGACTTAAAATTTTAAATGGTCACATTCTAAAATCAACCTATGAACATGAACTAGAGGCACTTCACAATGTAATGATCAATTTTAACAACATTAAGTAAAAAAGTAGAGAAAGTGGAAATGGCAGAAAAGAGAGAAAGCCAAAGGTAGTAGAGCAGACAACATGTGAAGAGATGCTGTCTACAGCTGATAGGAGAGAAAAGTGTGACAACAGGTAGAAAACGTGAATATAGTCACAGAACCCTCCTGTGGGGAGGGGCACGGTCAGGGAGAGTAAGGCAGGACCAGTTTCCTTTCCTTTTTCTTTCTTTCCTTCATTTTTGTTTTGTCTTGTTTTGGACTTGGTCTCTTTGAAATTGGGACTTGCTTTCTTTGAAACATACCCATCAGTAAACACTGACCTCGCCCAGAAAACTTGGTCCAAGTGAACAGTATCATCAACTACCAGTTACCTAAACCAGAAACACCTAGGAATTACCCTGGCGCAGTGGATTTGAGACCACCTCAAATTCTTTGTTGTTCTCTCATTGGATGTGAGGGTTATTTGCCCACCTTTCAATCAGGGCTTGCCCTTCGACACACAGAATGCAGCTGGTGCAGTACTCTGGGAGGTCCAAACCCAGGCCCTAAGAAGGCCTGGCTGCTTCTGCTTAAGCTCTCGGGGGGGGGGGGGGGGAAGCCAACCGCTATGTAAGAAGCTGGACAGCCATGGGACACCATGATGTGAGGAAGCCCAAGCCAGCCAGACACCATGTGGAGGGGAGATAAGCTGTTCTCACCAAGGAGAACCCAAAGAGCAAGATAGTGAGTACATATGTGTTGTTATTTGAAGCCACTAAGTTGGAGGGTGGTTCGTTAGGCAATGAGCAATACAAAATCAGTATCTAGAAATGGATGGGGCCAAAAGAAAAACCTAAAATATGTGACATTGGCTTCAGGAGTGGGCACTGTATGATGGCATCAAGCAAACTGCTCATAGGAGCTAGAAAGACAGAAAATTGCTGTTGAAGAGTGGAAAAAAGAGGACAGGAGTTGTGTACAGGACAAAACAGGTGAAACGTGTCTGTGGTCATGTGCACAGTAGAATGAGTACCTAATGAACCTGTGGGTCAGGTTGAAGAGATTCCAGGAAGAACGTTAAAAGCACAACTGGCCTCTTTTTGCTGCTTGTGATAAAATATGGGAGAAACAAGATAAGCTAAGAAGAAGCTGTTTGGTTTTCAAGCAGAAATTAGAGGAAATTTAAAGAATCTAGGACTTTATGGGTCCAACAGTAAAACTGCTTCTCATCGGCAGTCTTCCTCAACCAAAGTCTCTCAAAGTTATAAAACAGGCTCATAATCTCTGGGCAACGACTAGAATTGGGGTCTGCCACTATAAATGGCCTCAGGATATATATCAAGAAAGTTTAAGAACTCTTTTTTTAAAAACCCCAAAGATTTGAGGGCCTGCCTCCTAGACCCAGCCAGACGAAGGGCCTTCTGAGATCTTAAGGTGCTGTCCCAGGCCAACCTGACAGCCAGCCTAAAGTAGAGAAGGGCCAGTCCATCGCAAAGACATTTCTGGGTGTGACTTTTGTCCAACAGAGTGGTCTGTAATTTGGTATACGGGCAACCCTTAAAAATTCTGGAAGCTATACCGGCTTGGACTGAAATGAAATGAGACATTCCAAAATGAAAAGAGGCCGCTGGGTCCCCCAACTTCTCTGTGCAGGAAGCAGGCTGCAAAAGCTATTCACATCACATTGGAAAGAAAGGATGACCCAGAAGGTGGAGCCACGAGAACTCCAGGAAACTGTTGCCAGTGAGAACCGGGCCCTACTCGGGGTACGGTCCCTGCCCCCCAGGACAGGTGGAACTGACTGGATTTCAGAACTGCTATAGACCAGGTTCTGAAATCTGGATGCATATATCCTGCCACAAATTAACCACGTGAGCTCAAGCCAGTCACTTTAAATAGGCTTGAGTTTCCTTTCCATACAGTATTAGTGTTAGACAAAAACAAGATAATGATCTCTCATTCACCTTTCACAGGCTGTAATTCTCAAAACGCTTGTTAAAAATTAGGCGGAAAGGAAGGAAAATATGTTTCAAAGGAGATTACCCACACCACCCTTCTCCCTGGTCCCAGCCCTACCCTCATGCCTACTTGACAATGACAGCTTATCTCCAGATCACCTGGCCTCTAGTGTGCACAATTTGTCCCCTTTCTTTTTTTTTTTTTTAAAGATTTTATTTATTTATTTGACAGAGTGAGACACAGCGAGAGAGGGAATACAAGCAGGGGGAGTGGGAGAGGGAGAAGCAGGCTTCCTGCCAAGCAGGGAGTCTGCTCCTCCCTCTGACCCTCCCCCCTCTCATGTGCTCTCTTTCATTCTCTCTCTCTCAAATAAATAAATAAATAAATCTTTAAAAAAAAAAAAAGAACACTACTTCATCTTCAGAGGCACAATCAATTCTTTTCCATCAAGAGTTATGCAGAAAATTTAAAAATACAATACTTCTGGCAATGAGAAATTCTCCTCTTATCAATAATTAACAGAACTTACAGATTATACATTTTCTCACCCATGGAATGCAGCAGGGTTATTTCCCAGATAATGAAGATTTTCTTTTTTTTTTTTTTTTAGTTTAGACTTTAAGTTTCTTTTAGCTGCTGACAAATAAAACAAGTTCAAACTAGTTTTAGAATGTGTCTATTAAACTGGAAGCCTTAAGAAGGAATACATTGTAAGCTCCATGAAGACAGACAATTTTTCAGTCCTGGAGACTAGAATATCTGTCAAATTAATAGATGAATTAATAAGAAGTGAATATTAAAGCCCTGAGGCATTACTCAAATCATGAAAACCTGTGGACTTTTGCTCAAATGAACACTTCAAAGAAAAATCCTGACTAGCCTCTCCTAAAACATGGAGATCTTGAGCTGTTCCTTCTCCGTCTATTGCAAAGCTATTTAAATGAGACTATGTGTACTCTGTAGGATGTGTCCCAAAGTCAAGGTTACACACAGCATGCATTCCAGCAGAATCATTCTTACTTACAGATTGGAGAGAAGGAGTTAAGTAATTTTACTAATGAACAATTTAAAACATTTTTATTTTTTTTAATCTTAAGATTTTTTTTATGTGACAGAGAGTGGGAGAGTGGGAGAGCGAGCGAGAGCACACACAAGCAGGGGGAGCAGCAGAGGGAGAGGGAGAAGCAGGCTCCCTACTGAGCAGGGAGCCCGACGCGGGGCTCGATCCCAGGACCCTGGGACCATGACCTGAGCCAAAGGCAGACACTTAACCGACAGAGCCACCCAGCTGCCTCTAAAACATTTTTATATAAAATATTATACTATAGTATGCACTAACTACACTATAGAATAAGCTAAAATCTGCAATCATTCTGAATATAAAGCAAAGGGTTCAAAGTCGAATCTGTGGCAGCTGCAAAGACGTCACCCCCATGTTCCCCAGGTGTACACCTTCACTTTTCTCTCTTAGGACCTTAAGCTTTGTTGAAAAATTCAAAAATTCAAAATGAAAAACATTTCACAGAACATTTCACCACTCTCCCTATAAGAACCAGCCATTTATATAATGACTGCAGTATAATAAATTCTTCCATTCTCAGGCAAGAGCTTCCAGGAAAAAAATATACTATTTAAAGTTGAACTTTCTGATTACATTCCCCATATAAAAGGCCATTTGCCTACCTGACTCCATATATTTTATTTGGTACATAAAACTTTTACTTTAAAAACTATTTTCCATGCGATCTTCCACCCTTAGTGCACGTGCACACACACCCAGGTAACATGATCTGTGATGAAAAGATTTCTAATAAATTATTTGGTATATGGCTTTTAATTCAGGTAAGCACAGAATAAAGGTAATTATTTGCTATATGCCTTTTAATTCAGGTAAGCACAAATAAAATTTACAAAGAATGCAAAAGTGAGAGACGTACAGAAAACTTTTTATTGAAATAGAGCTGACCACTGAGCGCCTGGGTGGCTCAGTTGGTTAAGTGACTGCCTTCGGCTCAGGTCATGATCCTGGAGACCCGGGATCGAGTTCTGCATCGGGCTCCCTGCTCGGCGGGGAGTCTGCTTCTCCCTCTGACCCTCCTCCCTCTCATGCTCTCTGTCTCTCATTCTCTCTGTCTCAAATAAATAAATAAAATCTTTAAAAAAAAAAAAAAAGAAATAGAGCTGACCACAATGTTACATTACTTTCAGGTGTACAACACTGTGATGGGACCATTCTGTATATTACACTATGCTCACCAGCATTTACGTGTAGTTACCATCTGTCACCACCCAACGCTACATTATTGAGTAGACTCCCCATGCTGTGCTTCTCATCCCCATCCCCATGACTTATTTATTTTATATCTGGAAGTTTGTACCTTTTAATCCCCATATACCGCCGAAGCACCCAAGAGGAAAATAGAACTCACAGAGTTACACGCACACACACAGGCATGTGAACTTCTGTCACTGGCCAAAATAAGAGGAAGCTGTGAAGCATGCCAGCCATCAGGCCCTGGGGGGAATGAGGTCCACAGTCTAGTTTCACAGTATGTGTGGCATTTGTAGTCATGGGGAGAGGACACACACAGCCCCCATGCTCCAGGGCCCTTCTCTTCAGGTCTGTTCCAAGCACGCAGGTCCCAAAATACACCAAACCAGGAGACTGAGCTGCCTTTCACCCATGGGTGATGACCTACTACTGGCATATAACCAGGTATCACAGATCCAATGCACTTTTTTTTTTTAATTTGACAGAGAGAGAGAGAACACAAGCAGACAGAGAGGCAGGCAGAGGGAGAGGGAGAAGCAGGCTCCCCGCGGAGCAGGGAGCCCGATGCGGGACTCGATCCCAGGACCCCGGGATCATGACCTGAGCCGAAGGCAGCCGATCAACCAAGTGAGCCACCCAGGCGCCCGATCCAATGCACTTTTAATTCCACATCTTCTACCACATCCTCAGCTTTGCATCCTTATTAATTTTATTTTTCAGAGAAAAGTTTGTGGGTTCTTTTGTTGGGCAGAGAGCATTAAAATAATTACTGGTTCTAATTTCATAGAGGCATAAAATCTTTAAAAGTAAATAAATAAAATAAAATAAAATACACTGTAAATGCTTTTGTGGTTTTTTGCATATTCTCATAGGGTTACAAAACTTCCTAATTTTGATCTGGTAGGTAGCTTAATGAATATGGGCAAGATGTGTAAATAATTTTGCTAAACACTCCAACATTCCCACAATTCACATGCTGCTCCAAAATAATTAACACATATACAAAGAAAATTATTTGTTACTTGCTATTATTTGTTTCTTTTCCAGTTTTATTGAGGTATATCTGACATACATTATTGTATTAGTTTTAGGTTTACAACATGATGGTCTGATTACTTACTACTATTTCTGTATCTCTTATGATACAAATTTTATTTACATTAGATTTTATCTTTTTTTTTCCTTTTCCTAGCTACAATACAGCATTATTATAAAAGAGTACATATGAAATCCAGTATCTCATCTCTTATGTTTACTATTAAAGATTTAGTGTTTAGGACTTAAAGAGCTCAAGCAAGGGGCGCCTGGGTGGGTCAGTCGTTAAGCGTCTCCCTTTGGCTCAGGTCATGATCCCAGGGTCCTGGGATCGAGCCCTGCATCGGGCTCTCTGCTTCGCGGGGAGCCTGCTTCTCCCTCTCCCACTCCCCCTGCTTGTGTTCCCTCTCTCGCTGTGTCTCTCTCTGTCAAATAAATAAATAAAATCTTTAAAAAAAAAAAAGCTCAAGCAAATTGACAGCAATAACAGATTCCAATGGGACAGAGGATGTGAACAGATAATTCTTTAAATAATAAAGACAAGTTAGACGTGTTTAAATTAAAAAATAATTAAAGAAACACAAATTAAATCAAGAAGATGCTAGTTTTGGAAGATATTATAAAACAAAAGATTATACATAGTTATAAAGAAGGTCCAGTGAAACCCAGGCACCGGTAGACACTGGTGGTACAATTGTAAATTAGAATAGGCTTTCAGTAAAACAATTGGGCAAAATGCTTAGTATCTTCATACAACTCGACCCACTAAGTCTACTTCTAGGAATCTATTCCCCCCCATACCCCAACAAAATAAATACAGAAACATATTTCTGAAAATTATCAAATTATTCTTAAAAATAAATTCTTTTTAAAAATTATTTTTAGATTTTTTTTTAAATCTCCCCCCTTTTTTAGAGAGAGAGGAGGATGGGGGCGGGGGGGGCGGGTGGAGAAAGAATCCCAAGCAGGCTCCACACCCAGTGCAGAGCCCGACATGGGTCTCAATCCTACGACCCCCAAGATCACCACCTGAGCTGAAAGTTGGATGCTTAACTGACAGAGCCATCCAGGTGCCCCTAAAAATCCCTTTGAAACAGAGATACAACTAAAGGATATGGCTGTTCATCATATGTATATATATATATATATATATACACACACACATATATCCCACATGAAAGAAATAGTTTCATGAATTATATAGCATATTCCTTCTGAGAAGTAGTAAACAATCACTAATTGTTTTAAAAGATGATACAATAAGAAACAACACAGAACTGTATACCTAGTATTATTACAACACTTTAACATTTTTTATTTTAGAATAGTTTTAGATTTACCAAAAAGATGTGAAGATAGTATCAAGAGTTTCTATATAATCCAAACCCAGTTTCTCCTACCATTAGCATTTTTCTTTGGCATGGTACATCTGTCACAATTAGGTAACTCATACTGATACATTATTATGAACTAAAGTTCGTGGTTTCTTCAGATGTCCTGAGCTTTCCTCAAACACCCTTTCTTGTTCCAGGACCTCATCCAGGATACCACACTACACTTAGCCATCTTGTCTCCTTAAGCTCCCCTGGGCTATGACAATTTCTCAGGCTTCCCTGGTTATTGGTGGCCTTGACAGTTCTGCAGCATCCTCGTCAAGCATTCTGCAGAATGTTCTATAATCAGGATTTTTCTGATGTTTTTCTCATGATTACAAAACTGGGATGAAAGGTTTGGGGGAGGAAGATGACAGAAGTAAAGTGCTATTTCTAACAGTTCATTTAATAGAAGACATGGAAAAAAGAAAATGTTAATAATTAACTGGAGTAATGAGAGTGTGTGGATAATTTTTTTTCTCCTCCACAATTATTTAAATCACCTTTTAAAATATTTCATTAAAACCATTGTTTATGACTGTACGAGGAAAACACCTCAAGAGAAACCATGTAGTTAAAAATGGAACAATAGCAGAAATAGGTCCATTTGCTGCCCTGCCTCCCATGCTCAGGAACAGGATGACTACACTTGTCTCCCAGCTGGGGCTTCTCCTCCAGGTCACCAGCAGCCATGCAATTGGTTTGACAGCTGTTGAAGGACTTCTAGGTACTGGCACATCTATTTAGGCTAGAGCTAGAGAAGGGGAAAATATCTGGGGAGGCTTGTCATTCTCCCTGACATCTTTCTTACGTATAGGCCAACGTCTAATACCCTTATGGAAACAAAAGGGAGAATTTGGCCCAATAAATTCTCAGCTAGATGATGAACTATTAGGTGACACAGTAAAGCTGAAGAACAGCATAAATAGTATGATGTGATGTTTACAAAAAGATACAACATATACATCTCCAATAAAACATGTATGCATTTTTTTTTAAGTCTAGAAAGTATGCATTGGTCTATAATTTCCTGAGGTAAAGGAGAATTAAAAGGGAAGTTGTTTTTTGTTTTTCTTGGGTTTCTTTTTTTTTTTGGTTGTTTTTTACTTTTTATACTTTCAGAGTATATAAACTTTACCACAAGCATCTTTTATTATTATAAAAAAGAGTTTCAAAGTATAAAAAAGTTTTAAATTATAGAAAAGCTTTAAGCCAAAAATTCATTTGTTTAAGGGTTAAATTAGCCACTATATACAAAAGAAGGCACAGTTCCAAAGAGTAAACCAAAACAAGGAAGTTTCAATAAATTTCAAGCATGACATACCAAGATTTCAATTCTTCATTTACCTTTTAAGAACATAAATGCCATATTTGTGCTATTCCTTTTTTAAGTTGAAATTAAATGTAGCTGTCTATATTCCTTGCACATCTCTCTCCCTAACTATCATCTTAAGAAGAATGTTCATGACAAGCACTAACCTCGGGGAGATAGGTTTCTCAGGCGTAACTGAATCAGTGCACTCAGGCCCTTCAAACAGCTGCAGTGTCTAAAAGCATCCAGCCATGAGGGCAATATGCCAACGTGTTCCTTTGCTTTTTAACAAGCTGATTTGATACACGAATCTTCAGGAGAATCTGTTAAGAAACCCTTCTAAGAGTCCAACCCAGGTATGTAACACTAATCATATTCACAGAGGCTCAGAGAGTGAATACTGTGTTCCTTATAATTTTATTCACAAACCTTACTTATTTCCAAGATGACTGGGCATCAACTGGATTTGAAAACTGGCAAAGGAATTCAAATTTCTATCCAACTTAACGTCTTTGACTTAAAGCCCTGCAGGCCTTTGTTCAAACACAAATAAATATGCTGACAGCGTATTTTATGCCTTTGTCCTTCCTCTCTGTCTCAGCACAATTTTATGAAACTAAATGTAGCAAAACAGAGTACCAAGGAAATTAAACACTGGAGGTTAAGTGTTGATGAGGATAAGAGGATCAGGAAGGATTTAGCACATCGCAATGGCTAGCCCAAGGCAACTCAGAAGCAATTTCAGAATACAGGGCCTTGAGGGAATTCATTTTCGTAAGATATATAGTTCTATTTCCTAACTTTTTTATGGTTCCTAGAAAAGTAGAATAAACAAAAAGTGATTTATGAGAGAAACAAGAAAGCTCAGGAATGAGCAGGCAGTTTTCTCCGTATCAGACTGGAAGGTCCTGCATGACAAGATGTTATCTCATATATAGAATATGCTTGCCCATAAGGAGGGTTTAGGGCAGTTTAAGGTTGGAAAAAAGAATCTAAGGCCCTGGACTTGTGGGACATATGCCCACCACCTATGGGTCAATAATGGGTCTAGCACACGCTCAGGTACATGCAGAATCCGAGAAACCTAGATCATCAATATCCTAAGGGAACCTAACATGATAGTTATGAATCGTTTCACTTTCACAAGGTCTTGATAAACTGAGGCAGGTAAGACAACTGAATAGCTGACCAAAGCTTCAGAAGTATTTCTGATCTACATGTGCAAGGAGGGGAAACTATTCATCCAGGTCGCCTAGATGTCAATGCTCATGGATGGGTACTAGCTCCAAATTCCAGTTCACTCTCCCTCGGCTCTCTGCAGTTCTGTTTATTCAACCAATGTTCATCTGGGTGTTATCTGATTCCAGCGCCTGTTCTGGGTGCTGGATTTAGTAAGATTAATAAGCCATGGGCTCTTCCTTCAAAGATATTAACATCTCCAAGAGGATATCCTCTGTTTTGGCCAGACTAATACCTTCCAAATCTCTTCCTCAAATTGCCTGAAAGACTACGCTTCTGGATTCTACAAAAATGGCAGCAGCAATGGAAGCACAGTTTTTTAATCTTCCTAAATCTTTCCATAAAAATATAACAACGGATTACAAAACCAAAACTCATGGACCACATCCACAACAAAATAAGGTAAGAAAGCATCCTCTTGAATCCCAAAATGCAACTAGTTTGGTACAAACCACATAGAACTATGAGACTTGCATGGTCTCTGGGCGCCTGGGTGGTTCAGTCAGTTAAGTGTCTGCCTTCGGCTCAGGTCCTGATCCCAGGATCCTGGAATCGAGCCCCACAGCGGGCTTCTTGTTCAGCAGGGAGCTTGCTTCTCCCTCTCCCTCCACCCCACCCCCTGCTTGTGCACTCTCTCTCTCTCTCTGTCTCATGCTCTCTCTCAAATAAATAAATAAAATCTTAAAAAAAAAAAAAAGATTTGCATGGTCTCTGTATCACTGGGGAAAGAAAGGGGAAGCAATGGGGTGAGTAAGGAGCCTGAGAACCAGAGTGGCCAACAGGTACTCACTAAAGCCTGGCTGGCCACTCTGAGAAAAGCAGCTGACATGGGCAGGTTTCCGTCTACTCCAAAAGCAGGTGAGTGAGAGGGGCCCACTGCAAAGTCTAAGCGAAACAACTCCCCAGGGCTCACATTCAAGATAGGAACCCAATCTGATGAGAAATTGCTGTACATGGAATCAAACTTGAGCAGGAAAGGAAAAGAAAAGAGAGGGTCAGATAAAAGAGAAATAGGGAAACCGGCCGAAAATCTTGGAAAATAAGCTAATGCATTTTTTAACAGCTTTATGACTATATAACTTACATAAATTCACCTTTTTAAAGCCATACAATTTTTAGTATATTTATTATTTATATTTAGTATATTTTTAGTATATTTCCGAAGTTGTGCAACCATCACCATTACAAAATTTGGGAACATTTCCAACACCCCAAAAAGAAACCTGGTACCTATTAGCAGTCATACCTCCATGCCTCAACCTTCCCCCCATCTCCTCCAGCCCTAGGAACCACTAATCCTTTTTTCTCTCCATATACTTTCGACTATTTTGAACATGTTCATACAAATAGTTCTTTCATGTTGCACTTTTTGAGGTTCATCCATGTTGTAGCATGTATTAGTAATTCATGAACTCCCTTCCTTCTTTTGCCAAATAAGATTCCATTGCATGGATATACCACTTTTTTAACTGTTCATCACTTGATGAACATTTGGGTTGTTTCTACTTCTTTGGCCATTAAGAATAATGCTACTATGACATTCATTTGCAAGTTTTGTATGCAGTATGTTTTCATTTCTCTCAGGTATATACCTGGGAGTGGAACTGTCAAGTCATATGATAACTCTATGTTTAACCTTTTGAGGAATTTCCAACAGTTTTCCATAGTGGCTGCACCATTTTACACTCCCACTATCAGTGTATGAGGGTTCCAATTAGTCCCACTTCTTTATCAACATTTGTTAAAGTCTGTCTTTTTTATTATAGCTGTTCTCTGGTAGGTGTCAGATAATATCTCATGGTTTTGATTTGCATTTCTCTAATGGCAAATGATGTTGAGCATTTCTAATGTGCTTATTGGCCATTTGCATATCTTTTTTGGGAGAAATGTCACTCAAAATACTTTGTGCATTTTTTAATTGGATGATCTGTCTTTACTAATGAGTTGTTATCTTTATCTACTCTGATTACAAGTCTCTTTAAATATATAATTTACAGGGGCACCTGGCTGGCTCGGTCAGTGGAGCACGCGACTCTTGATCTTGGGCTTGTGAGTTCGAGCCCCACACTGGTTGTAGAGAATACTTAAAAAAATAAAATCTTTAGGGCGCCTGGGTGGCTCAGTTGGTTGGGCGACTGCCTTCGGCTCAGGTCATGATCCTGGAGTCCCTGGATCGAGTCCCGCATCGGGCTCCCTGCTCGGCAGGGAGTCTGCTTCTCCCTCTGACCCTCCTCCCTCTCATGTGCTCTCTCTCATTCTCTCTCTCAAATAAATAAATTTAAAAAAATAAATAAAATAAAATCTTTAAATATATTATTTACAAATATTTTCTCTCCATTTGTGAGTTGTCCTTTCACTTTCTTGATGGTAAAAGTACACAAGGGTTTTTTTTTTGTTTTTTGTTTTTAAAGATTTTATTTTTTATTTATTTGACAGAGAGAGACACAGCGAGAGAGGGAACACAAGCAGGGGGAGTGGGAGAGGGAGAAGCAGGCGTCCCCACTGAGCAGGGAGCCTGATGCGGGGCTCGATCCCAGGACCCCAGGATCATGACCAAGCTGAAGGCAGATTCCCGATGAGTGAGCCACTCAGGCGCCCCCACAAGGTTTTTTAATTTTGATGAAGTCTAACTTAATCAACCTTCCCGTTTGACCTTTGTATTTTGGGAGTCATATCTAAAACCCATTGACTAAGCCATCAAGATTTGCTCCAATGTTTTCTTCTAAGAATTTTATAGTTTTAACTCTTACATTTAGATCTATGATTCACTTTTTTTTAAAAAAGATTTTATTTATTTGAGAGAGAGAGAGCATAAACAGTGGGGGAGGCAGATGGAGAGGGAGAAGCAGACTCCCCGCTGAGCAGGGAGCCAGATGCAGGACTCAATCCCAGGACCCTGGGATTATGACCTGAGCTGAAGGCAGATGCTTAACCGACTGAGCCACCCAGGCACCCCTGGATCTATGATTCACTTTAAGTAAATTCTGGGGGATGGTGTGAAACAAGGTGCAAATTCATCCTTCTGCATATGGATATACAGTTTTCTGAGCACCACGTATTGAAAAGATCATTGTTTCCCCACTGAGTTGTATTGGCATCCTTGTCAAAAAGTCAATTCACCAGAAATGTAAGGGTTTCTTTCTTGACTCAGAATTCTGTTCCATGGATCTATAGGTCTATCTTTATGTGAGTACCACACTGTCTTAATTACTGCAGCTTTGTAGTAAATCTTAAAACAAAGCATGAAGCTTCCAACTTTTTCAAGATTGCTTTGAGTATTCTGTGTCTCTTGACTTTCCACATGAATTTTAGGATCAGCTTGTCAATTTCTGCAAAAAAGTCAGCTAGGATTCTGATAGGTATTGCACTGCATCTGTAGATCACCTTGAGGATGCTATTATAACAGTATTAATTCTTCCATGAACATGAATGGCTTGCCACTTACTAGGACTTTTTATTGTTTTTCAATGACATTTTGTAGTTTTCAGTGTACGTGTCTTATAGTTTTTTTTATTAAATTTATGCCTAAGTATTTTATTCTTTTTGCTGCTATTGTAAATAACATCGTTTTTGACTTGTTTATTGCCAGATGGAAATTTTAGGTCTCAATCATTTCACCCAGGGCAAAATCGACACACACACACACACACACACACACACGCACAAATATATTAAAATGTCAGTTTTTAAGAAAGAGCTATAGATCAGTTATCAGTCTTACCCTCAAGAAAACTTGTTTGGAAGTTATACTTTGAGTATATAAATGTGTGTATATAATTATACACATATGTGTATTTTTTAAGGCTAGGAATGTACATGCAGAATCTTACCATTTTTCATACTGCAGTGATGACTAGTTATGGGCATTTTTTTCCTCTTTGCTTAATTTGTTTTTAATTTTTTTCTATAATAAACATGTACAATTCTTTTTTCTCATTTTAAATTGTTATTCATTTTTATTTTATTTTTTATTTTTTTAATTTTTTTAAAGATTTTATTTATTTGACAGAGAGAGATACAGCAAGAGAGGGAACACAAGCAGCGGGAGTGGGAGAGGGAGATGCAGGCTTCCCGCAATGCAGGGAGCCCGATGCGGGGTTCGATCCCAGGACCCTGGGATCATGACCTGAGCCGAAGGCAGACGCTTAACGACTGAGCCACCCAGGCGCCCCAAATTTTTATTCATTTTTAAACAGTGTGTCTTCACTTCTGTCCAGGAAGTTCATCAACTGTCTCAATTTAAGGCCAGGGACATAAAGGCTGAGTTCACAATTATGGTGTTATCCAATTTAGTAGTCTTACCAAATTTTGATTCTTTTCCAGTGTGGATTTATTAAAAAATACTCATTAAGGTTTCCCCCCACTTCAAATACTGTGGTTGATAGATAATTTAAAGTATCCAGGCCCCTCTTGAATTTCCACAAGTTAGTTTAGTTCACTCCAGTTTGAAGTATGCAGTTTGATTCAAAGTCATCTTTGGTGAAGTTTCATAGTAAAACAAACAGAATCCTACATATAATTTTAAAAGTTCTGCTGCCTACAAAGACCTTCAAAGAGATCATGAATGTTCTCTGCCATCTCAGCTTCTCTTTAGACATTTACATAACCTCAATCAATAAATTTTGCAAACCCCTTTCTAGATAGCTATAAAAGTTCCTTCTAATCTTAGGATGTTAAATACTAGTGTCGATTTATACTTGTCCTCCTGTATCGCCATTGGAGGAAATGAATCCAATGGAAAACTTTTAAATGTTCTGATCCACTTCACAGAAGCTATAAAGAACTTACTCAGCTTCAGGATTTTTAAATTTGTTCACCAAATCCATGATCGTTTATTCTCTCCTGATGTGCCACAGACCTAAAACCCAGTTGCCTACTTACAAAAGAAATAACAACCCTCTCAGAGTACTGTTGTGAGGTTTAAGTAAGCTAATATATATAATGCTCTTAACACAGTGCATGCTCATGACAATCAGTAAACGGTAGCGCCAATGAGTAATATTTAATACATGTTAAAGCTTTTCTATATTATGCCTCTCTCCCCCTTTCATACTAAAAGTCCCTAAGCTTTCAGTCTGTCCTCAGCCATGGTCTACCCAAACCACATACACCATGATGCATATAGAAGCCCAGGTGTGGACACATCTCAGTATTACACACATGAGAGGACAATGTGCCTTTAGTCTCCTTCTCCTCAGCTGACCCTTAAATACTGCAACCTATAACCCTAGTGAATTTTGCCCCAAATAAACTAAGGGCCAATGAAGACTAGAGGTCAAAACTATTAATAAATGCCACATGTGCTACCTGCCTAAGAAGATGGGTCATGGCGCATGGTACAAATGCCACTACTTGGTGTGCAGAGCTATATTTAGTTACCAAAAACTTAAACACACGCTTGTTTTTCAGAGATACCACACAGAAGCTAAAAGTGAAAATAACTACCTTAGAGACACTGAAGGAGAAAAAAAAAAATAATGAAAGAGGAAATTCACAACCTACATTCTAAGCATAGATATAAATATTTTAACCGATTTCAAATGCCAGACACTTCACACCAGACCATGAATCCAAGTGGCAAATGCTATATCAAGCTATAGAGAAAGAAGCCAGAAGTATCCTAACACTGTGCCCCATATTTTACAACAAATGATATAAATTCTGTACTCCGCAACTATACCTTTGCTTTACTGAGCCCAAAAGGCAAGCATATGGCAAATAAGACAACTCGAATTCTAATGCAGATCATTAGAATGAAATGAAATACGCACTACTATTCTTTCCACCTTTACAATGTAACATAATGAAATCGAACTAGTTACTACTCAGTATGAAACAGGAGGCCTTATGTAAAACCCAATTAATAGTACCAATATTATAGTTGATACGATTATGTATCAATATATAATAACACACTCTCAAGGCCTCTGCCCCATGGAGAGGCCTCAAACCCACAAACCCACAAACATATGGGGGAAAAGACGTTTTCCAAAATGCTTCAAAGTCAGGGAGCATTTGGCCAGTGGTTCAAAGGAACAATAGTGAAATTGTACAAAGCTGCAATAATCACCCCTACTTATTGAGCCAAGAGACCACAAGATGCTTGTGGCATCTTTAAGACCCCTGGGGCTCAAAATGCACCGCCTTGAATGGCAATGATAAGTTTATTTAATCCTATAAATTTTCAGAAGTCTAAGGATGAATCAGTCAGCTTGCCTGGGGACATTCTCTTTGTTATGTGAGAGAGGGAAGATTCTAGGCCTAGGCCAATGGACAATCCCAATTGTGTTCTGGATAATGCACAAAAATATCTGACTTTAATAAAAAAGACTAGTAGAAAGACTCCACAGAAAATCTCAATAAAGGGCACATAAATCTCTTTCTACATACAGAAATCCAGGGGCATGGCAGAAGAAGAGTTCCCAATAAACTAAAAAGCAAATTGCCAGCTAAGTCACACTGGGAAGTTCAGACCACAATCTATAAGCACAAGGAGCTACCCATTGCAAGTATTTTAGTATGCTGAAATGATGGAAGTACCTTAGGATCATTAATCTGACCATGAGCTAGATCACTAAACTGTGTGTGTGTGTGTGTGTGTGTGCGTGTGCGCGCGCAAGAGGGCATTGGTGTGTCAGTGTGGTCTGTGTGAGTGTGGTCTGTGTGGGTGTGGAAGCGTTCTGTGTGTGTGTTTAGGAAGAGAAAATAGAGGTTAGACTAGTTAGGATGCTATGTCAATAACCAGATATGAGGTGATCCAGCTTCGAATTAACAACTCAGAGATGGAAAGGAAGAAATGCATACAGAGGCCATTCAAAGTCAGCAATGTAAAGCTTGTATGACTACAGCAGTGGAAAGAAAGAAAATCATTGGTAAAGTATGAGAATTGAGGTAGGTCACTGAATTATTACCATAGTTTGAAAGGGGGGTGTCAGGAGAAATAATCATGACTTTAAAAGATGAACTGGTTTTCAAGATTTTATTTGTTTGTTTGTTTGTTTTAGAAGGTGGGGGGGAGGAGCAGAGGGAGAAGGACAAGCAGACTCCACACTGAGTGTGGAGCCCAATGCAGGGCTTGATCTCAAGACCCTGAGATGATGACCTGAGCTGCAATCAAGCGTCCTCAGATGCTTACCTGAACGAGCCACCCAGGTACAGATGAACTGCTTTTAGACGTACCTAGGTTGGAGTGACATAAGACATCCAGTCACCAAGGCTGGTGGCAGGTGTGATGTAAAGAGTCCCAGTAACTACAGTACCACTGAGAATGTCTGACACTCAAAAAAAGTATTCAGTAGATGACATTTCCATTTCCATTACAGGTGATTAAATTGTCTGCAAAAACAAGTTTATCAAGCCAGCTTTGCATAGCCATTTGAGAATAACACAGGTTTGAACTGTGTGGGTCCACTTATCCACAGATTTTTTACAATACAGTACTGCAAACATGTTTTCTCTTCCTTGTGGTTTTATTTATTTATTTATTTATTTATTTTTTATTTGACAGAGACACAGCAAGAGAGGGAACACAAGCAGGGGGAGTGGGAGAAGCAGTCTTCCCGCTGAGCAGGGAGCCCGATGCGGGGCTCGATCCCAGGACCCTGGGATCATGACCTGAGCCGAACGCAGACACTTAATGACTGAGCCACCCAGGCGCCCCCATTGTGGTTTACTTAATAGCATTTTCCTTTCTCTAGCTTACTTTATTGTAGGAATGCGGTATATGATAAATGTAACATACAAAATATGTGTTAATCGACTTTTTATGTTATTGGAAAGGCTTCTTCTGGTCAACAGTAGGCTGTTAGTAGTTAAGATCTGGGGAGTCAAAAATTACATGTGGATTTTTAACTGTGCGGGGATCAGTGTTCCTAACCCCCACATCGTGCAAGGGTCAACTATACTTCTAACCTCATCATTATTTACTTTAATGCTTTAAACTATGCTTGTGAACACATAAATATTAAATAAGAGTCCACCAAATGTGGCTCTGGCAAATAGTGATAAAGTGTATATCACATGATTAACACAAAATCTATTCTGTTGCTTAAATTTATTTAGAGCTGTTGGCTTTTCAAGTATTTTTCTTACATTAACTTTTTCTTTGCGATTATTCTGTGAGGAAGACAGACTTTGTCTGGATCAAGAATATAAAAGCTGGGCTCTGTAGGAAGGAAAATTTCTTAGATTAAAAAATTTTACTTTATGACACTTTATGGTTTGATAGAAAACCACCTGAACCAAAAATAATCTTAACTTTTAATCCCTGTTACTTCTGGCAACAATGTGAAGCTACTCCATCATGGAATAAAGAAGATGTTAACTCATGTAAATATCAAGCTCCTCCTGAACGATTTTAAAGAAAAGCTTAACTGCTTTGTGACATTCGAGGGTCAAAGGACTTAGTGACATAACTCACTAGGAATTTTGCCATATACATTGATTTATAACTGAAATTAAGAAGCATACCACTTGTAGAAAGCAAATTCATGAAGAAGTTTAACAAATACTACAAAACCTTGATCCAGAAATTAAAATGGCTCTTCTCTGAAATAAATACTGTGGCATGGTTTCCTTTACTATCTCATATTGCAAGAAGTAGACGTTGTACAGATTAAAAAGTAATTGCCAGTATATTAGCAGTGACAAATACACCATGCTAAAGTAAAATTTTAACAATAAAGGAAGTTGGGCATGAAGTATGTAGGAACTCTGTACTATCTCTGTCACTTTTCTATAAATCTAAAGCTAAAATTAAAAGTTTCTTTTAAAAAACGTCATCACTGTTCCTTTTTTTGCTTTTTAATTAAAGATCACATTTTGCTTAATCTCACCACCAAATATTTATTCAAAACATATATATCAAACAAATGGATGCTTAGCTCTATATGATTCCCAGAGATGACTAAGAAATCAGCTCTCTCAACTTGCTAAGCTCCCACACACAAGGAGCTCAAGAGAAGAGGGAGAGAAGAAATAAGAGCCAGGACACTGAAAGAACAATATGCAGAAACCATAAGGCAACTTTTTTCCCCTTCTCAAGCACCCCTATAAATCCTTTCTGCCAGGCTAACTCTTCCTTGGGCCCTGAATTAAATCTAAGGTGGACCCCACAGTTGGATGCCAGGTGTTGGGTAATAAAATAAAATAGTCTCAGTTCAGTCGTTAAATACCCAGTTCATGTAAAAACCAACTCTGGACTTCATTTAAAATTAGATCATTGCCCTCCCCTGGCTCAGGTCTGCTGCCTCTCACTTGGCCAGCAGATCTCCCTAGCCCCCTACTGGCTGATGGGCAGTTGCTTCTGACCCCACTGGGAAGGTAAAGGGAGAGAATGTTATAAATGCCCTGCAAGTATCTGCATTGGTTTGTTGTGCAGATGCTTAAAGCTTCCTGTTCCACCCATGGGTGAGCGCCCTGTGCCACCTCTGACAAGCATGAATGCACCTTCTCCCGAAGGTCACCTACAGATTCCTCTGGCCCACTGTCATCAGGGAGAGTTACTTCCCACCTGCTCTCTGCCCCTGGCTGCCTCATACAGCTTCTTCCCCTTTAGATTTCTCTGGCATGGCTGATGCACGGTCCCCTCTGTTCCCCAAGCTCCAGGACACACACATCACGCTCTCCTTGCCACCCTGTTGCTGAGATGGGGCTCACAACACACTAACCACATTGTCTCCCTCTGATTTCCAAATCTCCTACCAGCCTGGCCAGCCTCATTTATAGGCTGAAGGTGGGTGTTGAGCTGGGATTCCCAAACCTGTGTTCCACATGCCACCCTCAGCAAGCTCTGCTTAGGAGGTGCAGCTTTGGACCATGAGAGTAATGGGCACGTAGGACCTCAGCTCAAACTGAATCCCATTTTATCATCCTGTTGAAACTAGGACTCTAGAGAGAAGTCAAGAGCTATGAAAACAAAAATACTGTATGATTTCAGAACAGGATGCTGCTTCTAGCTTAGGGAACTGAGAAAGACTTGACCAAAGGCCTGGCTTTGAGGACTAGACCTTAAACTCGCGGAGAACAGGAGTAAGTGTAGATGAGTCAGAAGAGAAGGTGCATCCAACGAAAGATATGGCCTCCTTTGTGGCACAATTGGTAAGGTAAGAATTAATATATGGAAATGTATTTTAACTGGTAGTATTTATTCTTATTCCAGTGATTCATGTGTTACTAGCCCTTATAAATAAATACCACAGAAGGCTGCTTGGCTTGTTCACCTTTTATTTCCAACTTTGACTGACAGATAAGCTCAGAAATCAGACAGATCTAGGTTCAAATCTTGCCAATTACTAGTTATGTGACCTTGAATAAGTTACATAATCTCTTCCACATCTATCAATATGATAATAATACTAACGGGGGTGCCTGGGTGGCTCAGTCATTAAAGCGTCTGCCTTTGGCTCAGGTCATGATCCCAGGGTACTGGGATCGAGCCCCACGTTGGGCTCCTTGCTCAGCGGGAAGCCTGCTTCTCCCTCTCCTGCTCCCCCTGCTTGTGCTCCCTCTCTCGCTATGTCTTTCTCTGTCAAATAAATAAATAAAATCTTTAAAAAATAATAATAATAATAATAAAACTAATGACACCATAGGGCGGATGCCAAAATTAAATGGGCGTATGTATAAATCACCATCCCGTGTGTATGGGATGTATATGGGATATAATAAATTGCCTTGATATATTGATTGCTGTATTTTTATTATTGTTATTATCATCATTATTATTGTTAAAGATGCTAAAAATTACATATTCCTTCTGGAATCAGAAAATGTTAGACCTGGTGTGGACTAACTTGAAAATAATCTAGTAGGATTCATTTGGACTTAAGTTAATCTAATTTCTAAATTTTAAAAATCCAATCAAAAAAATAAATAAAAATTCAATGTTTGAGTGTCGCTTTTTGTCACGATCAATACTGAGCCCAAGATATAATGTTGAAGATGCCATAATATTTATCCTTACAGTCTTCTAGGAAGTCAAAATCTGAAAAAAATTGTCATGAAATTATGAAAAGACCAGTCTAAATGAGAATCTAGATGGAGGGACAATCACTTCTCATGACCAGAAAGGCGACAGGTCTGGAAGCAAGTGGCATCTGAGGTGGCCCTAAAGGATAAGTAGGAATCTGCCGATGAGCAAGGGGAGGATTGAATCCCTAGCAAAGGAAAACTCAGAAGCAGTGAAAGACATATGTTGAGCTATTAAGCCAAAATTCTTGTTAATTAATCCAAGAAATGGCCCCTTTCTGTTTCAAAGAAATCTGTATTTTTAAAATAGAATACATGCATGGTTTTCGGAGGTGGGGGTTGGGAGGTGGGCAAAATGGATGAAGGTGGTCAAAAGGTACAGACTTCCAGTTATAAAATAAATAAGTTATGAGATGCGATGTACAGCATGGCGACCATAGCTATTGCATATTTGAAAGCTGCCAAGAGAGCAAATCTTGAAAATACCAATTACAAGGAAAAAAAAAAATCCTGTAACTATATATAGTGCTGGAGGTTAATTAGACTTATTGTGGTGATCGTTTCATAATACATACAAATATCCTACCATGTTGTACACCTGAAACTACTATAATGTTATATGTCAATTACACCTCAATAAAAATAAATAGAATACTTGCTATCTAAATAGATATTTACTATTTCAAGCAATGTTCATGTGAAAAATATAAGCAACACAAATACACAGTCCTACAACAAAATTGCTAAGAATGTGTCTCGGAAGGGTCAGCTCTGATTAACACTTCCTATCAAAAGCTCGTCCTTTCCCCATTTTTGAACTCACAGATGTTCTAACAAGTCCAAGTACTGTATCCAAATTATTTCATGTACTCCCTGCCCGTATACACCCCCACACTAACACACACATTCCCCCTGTTTCTACTACAGCAGCAATGCGGGTTCAGCCACAGTTGGCTGGAGGGCTGGGGCAGGGTAAGAGCATTCACTCACATGTGGGGTCACTGGGTGGCGTAACTCCAAAAGCACTCAGGCTCCCTGACCTACAAGTCTGTTTCTGAGAGCTTCTCATTCTCTCTCCCTGTGTTTCCTTCTGCCTCTCTCTCCCATGCATAAACGAATATTACAACTGTAAAAACTCAAGGCACTTTTATGGTAATTCAAGTTTGAATATAACCTTTACTTCAGGAGCCCCTTTCCTATGCAATTAATTTTACAATCCCCTCAGATAATTGCTTAAGAAAGTTTTGCTAGAGCTTATTTTGCTAGTCAAGTTCTGTTGCAACCTAAGAAGTGATTTTAAGCAATCATCTGACCTCTTTACGGTTCTGCCCTCATCCCATTCCAGTGCTTTTGGGAATACCAAAACAAACAAACAAAAAGCTGTTGAGGTTTTGTGCAACATTTTACACCCTAATCCTTGGATACTTCCTAAAAATGTCTTTATCTAGTTCAGATTTCAGATTTTACCACCTTTTTAGGGTTAGTCGTCTATCGCCAGCAACAGACCAAAAGAAGGCAAGTATCTTAGTTCAGATTAAGCATACTTCCAAGTTATATGGGAAAAGCTACTAAAAATAACACTGAGGAAAAATACATTTCCAAATATTCTAATAGGTGTATTGCTTATATTACAATAGGAAATGAATGAGAACCACATGGTAGTAAAAAGTTTTATGACGGTTCCAAAGGACGAGGCTGACAGAGGTATCATACATTAACTTGGTCTCCCAGCCAAGGCCACCTTCTGTGTGTTGGTACATTTGGGACATCACAAATTTCATTAAATCCAAAAATCTTTACTGAGTGCTTACCATATACATGATACTGCTACATGTTATGGGAAATATAAAAAATAAATGAAATTATATACTATCTCTCCGCAGGGTGATAAAATCCATACAAATAATCACAGAATACCAAATATGATAAGCCCTAAAAGAAAATTATGCCACTGGTAGAGATTTCTGGAAGGATGAGAAGACCTCATGCAGAAAGAGGCATTTGAGCTAGATTTTAAAGAAAGAGCGGGATTTCACTGGGCATAAATGGGAAGAAAACAGCATGAACAAATAGAAAGAAAGAGGAAAGAATATATTTGAAGAATGATAAGTAACACATTTTGGCAGAGACAGGATAGGCCAGGGAAGGTCAAAGGGCCTGGATCTGGAAAATTCCTCAGGAAGGGGTGGGCAGAGCAGTGGAAGCTGGAACATAGAAGAGACTTCTCTTATGTGAGAGACACTTGACCCCAGAGAGGTTCCAATGAATGAGGCTGCCACTCCTTACCAGCTGTAGCTAGCCTTCTAATTATGTGGCCTTTGCAAGTTCAGAGAGTAGTAGAGGTGGTCGAATATATGGGTTGATTTTTATAGTATATAATCATAAATATGGAGTCATCATAAGTTTTAGATTTTTAAAGGTTTGAATTTCTTTTAGAGTACCGACAAGATCTACCCTGTACATCCTTCCTTCTGTAGTTTGAAACTACCTGGGTCTCAGGTGGGGATCTGGTGAGGCAAATAAGCAAGAAATGTGCAAGTGCCGAAAGCAACCTGAAACACAGATACCGTCATTTTCAAGAAGTAGGAATCATAATCAGATTGCTATTAAAGCTTCTTAAAAATAATCAGAAATAACAAAGATTTTCAAATAATCTCACACAACTATACCTTGTGAGATCAATGTGAATCCTATCCCACAATAATTTAACAAACTACATCTAATAGAGTGGAGTATGCAAGATGCCATGGGGACAGGAAGACAACAGTCCAACATAAAAGCAGGAAATCGTTCAGAAGAGGAAGAGAACAAATTCTAGAGAAGAAATGTAGTGTAGGTAGGAGTTGAAGGAAGCCTCTAGAAAATGGACCTTGAGAGCATACAACATGCAAAGCAGTTATGAAAATTAGTAATGATTTAAGCAGATTTACACCTGGATATCAAAAGCCCAATCTTATTCAGCCCCACAGTCAACAAATAAAAACATCTCTCTTTATTCAAAATCCAGATGCTTACTTAACAGAAACCATACCCACATATGCAAAACAAAGCACTAATAAAAGCCTGGCAGGCTTTGCTGCTGGATTCCCAAGTTTCTTTCAGAGAAGTGACAAAGTAAGAGAACAACTGAATGGCACCCCCACAATCAGGTATTTGAGCTGCTTCTGCAAATCTCACGGTGGCACAAATGATGTCTCAGAACAGTGACAATAAGACAAACCACTTTTTTCACAAAGCCTTTTCCGATGCTTTCAGCCAGCCTCGTTATCTCTCCATCCTCAGGAACATTGCTGTCGTTGATTTGGTCTCTCCTACCCTATTTCCAGTCTAACTGTGTAATCTCATTTCCCAACTGAGTTCACAAAAATCCTTGAGGACAGAAGTTGGGTCACACTCACCTCTACAACCTGTAAGGGCCTGGTATAGAGTTCTCAGGAATTTCTTAGTGAATTGGAAGCCCTGTTACTAAATTTTTCTTTGGAGTATATTTACACATGCTTTCCTGTTACAAAATGTCCTGTAACAAGGACTCCAGAATAATTATTTTTGCTAAGAACAATGACACTTCAAAGGAAGGCTAGTGGTAACTCTATTGGTTGGGTGTACAGTCTTGCAAGAAAAACATGATATGAATCAGCATATCATAGACCAGTCAAAGAGAACTTCTCTAATAAATCTTTTTTTCAAAAACACAATTTTAGGCTTAAACATGCACCTCATTTCCTTCAGTATTAAAAACAAGTAAGCAAGTACTTTGAAAGTGACAACTTTCTCAGCAAAAGATAACCATATTCTAAGTCTATTTAAAAAATACTTATTTTGGGCGCCTGGGTAGCTCAGTTGGTTAAGCGACTGCCTTCGGCTCAGGTCATGATCCTGGAGTCCCCGGATCAAGTCCCACATCGGGCTCCCTGCTCGGCGGGGAGTCTGCTTCTCTCTCTCCCTCTGCTGCTCCCCCTGCTTGTGCACTCTAGCTCATGTTCATTCTCAAATAAATAAAATCTTTAAAAAAATAAATAAATAAAAATTAAAAAAATAAAAAAATACTTGTTTTTTCTAAAGTTCATTATTGCGGCTTAGCTTCATCACTGACACGGGGATGAATCAATCACATACGTTCTTTGTTCTTCTATTTTATCCAATGTTCTACAAAGGTATTCTCTGCCCCTCCATAGGTACATGCACACACAGTGAACTAAATACTGTTTTTAATATCACCCACTGTAATATACATGGACCTGATATGCAGACATTAATATTTCTGCTCCACATTGTGAAATACTGAGCAAAGATGAGTACATGCGTCCCCTGACCTCATGGATTTCCCTGGGAGGCAGTCTGAGAAATAGTCTTAAGAGGGAAAAAAAAAAAATCACAATAATTCCAGCCTGAACTTGGAAGGCCCCTGCTTCTGGGGCAGCCACAGGATGACATTAGAGTATCCAGTACCCTTTCCTTCTCATAACCAAGATGAGACGCTGTAACGAACAACCCTAGATAGGATTTCATTTGTCTCCGTTTTACAATACCCTCTGATAAGCGCATTATACCTTTTTTGTCAAGGAAAGATTCATTTAATCACTTCAAATGGAAAATTAATTATTTTGCTATCAGAAAAAAATCTTGAGAATCTTGAGAATTCCTACTATTAAGTTTTTCACTATCAAAGAACATTCTTTAAAAAATTCAATCTTTTACAATATTTAAATCCATCTTTTTAAAAACTGCTGTCCTTCTGTCACACATTTATTAAATCACCTTTCACAACTGTGCCAGAAAGACTGTGCAAAGAATCTTCTCTGAGCATTTATGTTAAAGGTAACATCAATGCAGTGTCTCTCCTAATAAAAATAGTCACAGGGGAAAATTACTTTTTTCTTATAAAAATGGAGGTAGGGGAATCCTCAATGTATTATTTTTAAATGTCACAGAATATTTAGCAGATCTGTACTTTGATCATTTGTTTATACAAGCAAAATAGAGAACTCCACCAAGTATTCAGGTACTTTTGGATTTTAAAATGGATTTTCACAATAGTTTTCCATTAGTCTGTATGTCTAGCCACCATCTGTTTACCAGTGCTCTGTTAATTTACCTTACAGTTTTTATTCAAACTAAACTTTAGATTTTAGAGCAATTTTAGAGTTGTATTCTTGATTGGCTAGGCTAAATGACCCAGTTGACAAAGGAAATGTATTACAATGGCATTACACCAGAGCTAATCTTGGGGGGGAGGGAGGGACATTTCAGAAAGCAACGAAACTCTTAATTGGAAATTATAAACATCAGCCCAAAGTAATCACAAACTAGGTCTAAACAGAGAGCTGGTATTTGCCCTCTGTCAGTTGCTATAGTTTTATTGTCATATACCCATATTAATGTTTAATGTATATAAATATCTATATATTTAAGTGTTTATCTGTTTCAAGCTAATTGGTAAGTTTTAGGGAAATATCTCAGTAAATTTCTATATAACTTATTTCCAAAAGAAATAATAACATGTGTATCTGAAAGTAGAACGTTCCTATAAAAGCTTTCGTTAAGTCGAAATGGTTAAAGCAAAGAAGCAATTACCATTCATGTATATGGAAAAGTATTTGAGTGTTCCCAGACCAAATAATTCATCTCTCTTAGGTTTTTCTGATACCTTGGGACACATCTTGTCCGTGGATGCACACAATAAATCAAGAAAAAGCACAGAAGCTCAGAGACACAGCTCAAAGGTGCAGCATCATGATGCTGAGATGCTGAGTGTTGTTTCCCAGGAAGGAGCCTGGCGGGATCACTTGCTGCTCGGGTGCGTGCTGCTTCTGTGAGGTGGGCTCAACACTACTCTCCTTGTTGCCTTTCTCCATTAAAACAAAAATCCTCGTCGGATTTCTTTCAGTTGGCAAAAACAGATGCTCATGCAAGTCTTTCATAAAAGCAAAATGGCATAGTGGGAACTTTCGAGAAGTGGTCGATACTTCATAGTTCCCTCCATTCTTTCATCAGTAAAAATACAAGGAAGCGTTGTTTTTAACAAGAGGTGGTTAGGACTACTACCTTGCTATCGAAGTTATAATTTAAGAAAGAGAGAGAGTTTTCTCTTAAAAATGAAGAGGAGAAAAAGCACTAAAGCTATAAAAAACAAGGAGAGGATTGAGTAACCAAGTTGGAGGGGGAGCAAACCCAAGCAGGTGAACACATCAGTCAATTCCAGATATTAATTACTCTACTGATTCTAGGTACTAAAGGCTGAGAAAGGACGTTTTTCTGTGAGACTATGCAGTAACTACATAGCTTCTATTTCTGTTTAGTCTGCATTTGAAGGCCATTCTAGTATAATTCCTTTTTGGCGGGACATCTTCTCTATTCTTACACCGCAAGTTTTATGGTTGAAGACATGCTGCAAGAAAACAGTCATTTAAAAAACTTTAAAACTTTTAATTATATTGTTTTTAAGTGCTTTTTATTTTTTTTTTAAGATTTTATTTATTTATCTATTTGTCAGAGAGAGAGCACAAGGAGGAGGAGTGGCCGACAGAGGCAGAAGCAGAGTCCCCACTGAGCAACGAGCTCAATGTGGGACTTGAGCCCAATGTGGGACTCGATCCCAGAACCCTGGGATCATGACCTGAGCTGAAGTGCTTTTTAAAAAATCATTTTAGATAATGCTTAAGTCAAATCATGTTTTCAAAAATTAATATTGTGAGTGATTCCTATTACTTCACGATTTCACAGGAAGCATGCATACAGCAAGTAACTGGGAGGAGGTACAACTTCTTGTTATGATTGGCCAGTGTAACCCTGTGATTCTAGACCTATTAGGATAAATGCCTATAAATCAAATAATTTTTTTCTTATTCAACTCCAATTTAAATTCATTTCTTAGCAACACCAGTATGAAATTCTAGGAACCACTCAGGCACTGGCTCAGCTTCTTACCCGGGGGGGGGGGGGGGGGGCGGGGGACGCTGTGCGCGAACACCTACACAGGCTTGGAAGCAGTCTTATGTCCCCAAACTACATGAAAGTAGAAAGAACGAATATCTACAAAACACTGGCTTGTAAGTACTATGTATATCAACATTATCAAAACAGAACTTCAGAGCAGCTCATCAATCTCACACTGTTGTGGCCCCACCCGGGAGCTGAGGCTGGCTACTCCTGTATGTAGACCTCAGTCCCATGTTCACTCTCTCCAATTATTTACACACAAGGTTCAACTGCACAGCCCTTATAAGGTTTGTCAGGGTTGGCACCACTGGTCCCCCTTGTCTTTGTATCTACCACAGCATTTCCAACAATGCTTTATCCACTCCTTAAGTGAAAAATATACACTTCTGTTCTCTTTTATTCTGTGTTGCTTAGGGAGCAAAAATAAAATGTCAAACTATTTTTCTCATAATAATTAATTTTGTGAACTATTATAAAATCAACTTCTGTGCACTGTAGGAAATACTCCTCTAACAC
Source organism: Neomonachus schauinslandi (assembly GCF_002201575.2). NCBI lineage: Eukaryota > Metazoa > Chordata > Mammalia > Carnivora > Phocidae > Neomonachus > Neomonachus schauinslandi. The sequence goes on along the minus strand of NC_058405.1, from coordinate 31,698,128 downwards.
TTTATCAATAGGAAAAGGACTGAAATAAAGGATAGACTGTAAGAGTATGAACCATAAAAATAAAGTCAGGAGGGGCAACTGGGTGGCTCAGTCAGTTATGCGTCCAACTCTTGATTTCTGGTCAGGTCATGATCTCAGGGTCGGGAGATCGAGCCTCACAGGGGGCTCCGCAATAGGTGTAGAGCCTGCTGAAGTTTCTCTTTCTCCCTCTCCCTCTGTCCCCCTTCCCCCCACTCCAAAAAATAAAATAAAATAAAGCCAGAAAACAAGTATTTAATACTTGGTGTTAAATAATAGAAAACTTAGTTTTTATACCTGGTATTCTCTACAGGTACAAAAACTCAGAGGAGATATAAAAATGCAGTGCTTCAGTACTGTGGGTTTTATTTATTATGGCTTGGGAGGCGCTTGGGGGGAGGAAGGCAACAGACCTCAAGAGACAGATCTCAAACATATATCTGCTTTATACCATTCTACACTAAGGCTCGATGTTAACTACCAAATCAGACTTTCAAGGAAAAAAAAAAATCAAAAATTTACCTAGAAAACTGTCATATGTTTTGCATACGCTTCCAGTACATTTCTATCTCACCCTTACTTTTTTAAATCATATATATAATCACTAAGTATTAGAAAACTGTTATAGTAGTGTTTGTGGATCTGAATCTGCACTACTCTTTTAGAAAAACAAGGAATTAATGTGTAATGGTTTCATTCAGCTCTTGTGAATAAAAACAATATTCCTGTGAGCTAAATCACCCCATGTGTAGAATCAGGGGACTAAACACAACAGAAATGAAAATATAATGGGCAAATGAAGAACAATTTTCCTCCAAAGTGGATTCCGGTGACATAATTCCCTGGACTAGCTGATTTGTCCATTTAGAAATGGAACCACAATGGGCGCCTGGGTGGCTCAGTTGGTTAAGCGACTGCCTTCGGCTCAGGTCATGATCCTGGAGTCCCTGGATCGAGTCCCGCATCGGGCTCCCTGCTCTGCAGGGAGTCTGCTTCTCCCTCTGACCCTGCTCTCTCTCATTCTCTCTCTCAAATAAATAAATAAAATCTTTAAAAAAAAAAAAGAAAGAAAGAAATGGAACCACACTGCGTCTGAGACAGTATTACAAAAGACTTCGCCTTCTTGGACAAAGCCTGCCACAAACATCTTCAGGGAGATTGAGGGAGGGGTAAATAGGTGAATGCGAGTTGTCTCTGAGACCACCCCTCCATGCCACATTTTCTATGGCTCCCACACTTCCAACCACGGTAGCCTTGGTCTTTCAGAGAAGTAATGATGAGGGGAGCACCACTGCATACAAGCCCACACATCCTGGAGATAAGAATAAATTAACTGTGGAAACTGTCACCTGCTGAGCGACCCAACTATCACAGTACCACATGTCAAGATTACCACCACACAGAACCACAAGTGGTGACAATCCTAGCTTTGGGGGAGAAGTTTTTGTTTTTTATTTTTAAGCATCAGTGAGAAATTAAAACCATCACATTATGTTTTTTCTATCATAAACTTACCTGCCAGAAAAAAGAATGAAGCCTATAACAGATACAAGGCCCCTATTGATAGTTTATAAGCATCAAGAAATCTCACAATAGCAATTCGCTCAAACTTAGCATTTTATGCCTGTGCACGTATGGATGCATACTTAGCTATAGGCATGTTTGTATAAATGCATTCAAAAACATAGGAGGAAACAATGCGAATAGGCATATGACATTTACTCATATTAGAAGTCATGGGGCACCTGGGTGGCTCAGTCGTTAAGCGTCTGCCTTCGGCTCAGGTCATGATCCCAGGGTCCTGGGATCAAGCCCCGCATCGGGCTCCCCACTCCGCAGGAAGCCTGCTTCTCCTCTCCCACTCCCCCTGCTTGTGTTCCCTTTCTCGCTGTGTCTCTCTCTGTCAAATAAATAAATAAAATCTTTAAAAATAAAAAAAGAAGTCATGCCCATTACCAGTGATCATGGATTTTAGAAAAAGCAGATATGCATGCATCTTTACATTCTTTCTTTGTCATTTACCATCACACAAATGAAAGACAAATACCTTTGACTATCCAGATCTATTCCCAGTTTCTGGGTCTGGATAAAGTACATTTAGATAACTAGGGATACCTGCATTCCAGACTGCTGAAAAAAGACCCATCATCTTCAAATGCCAGGCTCTCCATTGGAAGGCTCCCTCCTGCTACTAGCTATAAATTTCCTGTTTTGTTTTTTCACCTTATGACCAATGAAGAATAGGTTCTACCTCACTGTGCCCGAGACTTTAGGCTGGCTTCTACAAAAACTGTACATAAAACATAAAACCTAATATTTATTATTTTGTTTAATGGCCAATGCTCATTTTCCAATCCCATTTTTCATTTTAATAAAAAGCATACATGCAGAATATATCAAAAGCTATAATAATGCAAAAACAAAGCAAACTGAGAAGTTTGGGATAATTACATTTTGATACAGTATAATTTTTGTTTAAATTATTTGTGTGGTCCTAAAAAAACTCAACTCTCAAAACTGAGGTATTATATGACTCTTCTGGGAGGGCCCGCTAACCATAAGTTTGATGTTCACAGTTGTAAATTTTAATTACTGTAATAGTAATCTCAGCGTATTTGGAGCAACCTGAAATATTATTTTATTGAATATCTTAAAGGGGAACTATTTGGTAACTGGAAAGAATGACCTCAAGGGAAGATTATCACACCAAAATAAAAAACTGAGCCCAAAAAATAATATTGAATAGACTGGAGGAATTATCAGATAAAAAAAATAAGTGCTTTTTAAGGGGATCAATAAATAAATGAGTATATTTCAGGGAGAGCTCTTTTAAAATGGAGCAATGCAGTTCTAAAGCTCCAGGGCAGCACCAGATGCCACACCAGAACTCTACCATCCTGCATCAACAGCTTTTGACCAGTCTCTCCCAGCCATTGCTTTCATTAAGCAACCATCTGAAAAGCCAGATCAAATGTGGCGATGCCACAAAACGAAAGGGACATATTTTCACTATGAACCCCGAGACTGACAGCACCATCAACATGGCCTTCTAAAACGCCAATGTAAAATTGGTTATACTACCCTTTTATTTAAGATTTATTTATTTATTTATTAGAGAGAGTGCACAAGTGGCGGGGGAGGGGCAGAGGGAAAGGAAGAACCTCCAGCAGACTCCCTGCGGAGTGAGGAGCCAGACACAGGGCTTGATCCCATGACCCCAGATCATGACCTGAGCCAAAACCAAGAGTCGGACACTCAACCGACTGAGCCACCCAGGCACCCCTGTACTGCCCTTTTAATCAAACGTCAATAAATCAAGTTGTCAATGTTTATGGAAATTGGTTATTTCCAGAAGTCCTCTGTTGCAAATTATTGTAAAGTTTAATACCGTTCTATAAGATTAATAGACCCCATCACAGAGGGAACATCACTGCCTAAAAAACAATCAAACCAAGAATCCTATGGTATAATCCTAATTCTGTCACTAAAGCTACTATATGATCTTCAACATGATATTTAACTCTGTGACCAAAGCTTATTTTTATATCTGTAAAACTGAGATAAATAACTTGTCATGACTACTTACCAGGCAGTTGTTATAGTCAAATGACATGATTTATGTGAAAATGCTTTAAAATCAAATCTAAATATATTAGCTACTACTTTCTTTTCCTTCTGGAGTTAAAGCAGATTAAGACAGACTGTCAAACAGAAATATTCTGATATTTCTGACTCTTGGTTTTGGCTCAGGTCATGATCTCAGGGTCATGAGATCAAGCCCCACATCAGACTCCATGGTCAGGGGGGGGGGAAGGTGTGCTTGAGATTCTCTCTCTCCCTCTCCTTCTGCCCCTCCCCCTACCTTCTCTCTCTCAAATAAATAAATCTTTTAAATAAATAAATAAATGATCCCAAATGCTTTTTAGGCTTGTTTATGTAGAAAGTGACACTAACAGAAGGGCTAAAATTAACAAGTCAGGAAACGAGAGATGTTGGCGAGGATGCGGAGAAAGGGGAACCCTCCTACATTGTTAGTGGGAATGCAAGCTGGTGCAGCCACTCTGGAAAACAGTATGGAGGTTCCTCAAAAAGTTGAAAATAGAGCTACCGTACGACCCAGCAATTGCACTACTGGGTATTTACCCCAAAGATACAAATGTAGTGACCCAAAGGGGCACGTGCACCCCAATGTTTATAGTAGCAATGTCCACAATAGCCAAACTATGGAAAGAGCCTAGATGTCCATCAACAAATGAATGAATGAAGAAGATGTGGTGTATATATACAATGGAATATTATGCAGCCATCAAAAAAACCGAAATCTTGCCATTTGCAACAATGTGGATGGAACTAGAGGGTATTATGCTAAGCGAAATAAGTCAATCAGAGAAAGACAAGTATCATATGATCTCACTGATATGAGGAATTTGAGAAACAAGACAGAGGATCATAGGGGAAGGAAGGGAAAAATGAAACAAGACAAAACCAGAGAGGGAGACAAACCATAAAAGACTCTTAATCTCAGGAAACAAACCGAGGGTTGCTGGAGTGGTGGGGGTTGGGAGGAATGGGGTGGCTAGGTGATGGACACTGGGGAGGGTATGTGCTATGATGAATGCTGTGAATTGTGTAAGACTGATGAATCGCAGACCTGTACCCCTGAAACAAATCATACATTATATGTTAATTTAAAAAAAAGGAATAAAAAAAAAAAAAGACAGTGACACTAACATGATCCCGGGGTCCTGGGATCCAGTTCTGCATCAAGCTCCCTGCTCAGCGAGAAGCCTGCTTCTCCCTCTGCCTGCCACTCCCCCTACTTGCTCTCTCTCTCTGTCTGTCAAATAAATAGATAAAATCTTTACCAAAAAAAAAAAAAAAGAAAGAAAGAAAAAGAAAGTGACACTAAAAAGAAAAAGTAGGGGTACCTGGGTGATTCAGTCAGTTAAGTATCCGACTTCAGCTCAGGTCATAATCTCAGGGTCTTGGGATGGAGCCCCAAGTGGGGCTCTTCACTCAGAGGGGAGATTGCTTATCCCTCCTCCCACCCCGACTTGTATGCTCTCTCTCTCTCTCTCTCTCAAGTGAATAAATAAAAATCTTAAAAAAAAAAGAAAAAAAAATACCTGAGGCAAATTAGAAAATTAAAAAAAAAAAAAAAAAAAAAAACTTGGGCGCCTGGGTGGCTCAGTTGGTTAAGCGACTGCCTTTGGCTCAGGTCATGATCCCAGAGTCCTGGAATCGAGCCCCACATTGGGCTCCCTGCTCAGCAGGGAGCCTGCTTCTCCCTCTGACCCTCTCCCCTCTCATGCTATTTCTCTCTCTCTCTCACTTTCTCTTTCAAATAAATAAATAAATAAAAATCTTTAAAAAAAAACAACCTTAAGATACTTGCTATAGACTGGTATTTGTGTCCCCCACCCCAAAAATTCATATGTTGAAACCTATTCCCTCAATGTGCTGGCATCAGAAGGTGAGGCCTTTGGGAGGTGATCAGGTCATGAGAGTGGAACCTCATGAATGGGATTAGTGGCCTTAGAGACTCCTGAGACCCCTCGCCCCTCTCACCAAGTGAGGCTATCTATGAACCAGAAAGATGGTCCTCCTCAGACACAGAATCTGCCAGCACCTTGATCTCGGACTTCCCAACCTCCAGACTGTGAGGAAAAAAATTCTGTTGTTTATAAGCCACCCACTCTACCGTATTTTTGTTATAGTAACTGGAACAGATCCAGACAACACTGAACTGCAAAGAGGAATTCAGAAAAACCTTAATCTGAGAACCCATAGGACTTCAGAGCAGGTAGTAGTCCTGAAGAACTTGAATTGAATGAATAGATTTTTTTTTTAAAGATTTTATTTATTTATTTATTTACTTGACACAGAGAGAGCATGAGCAAGGGGAGAGGGAGAAGCAGGCTCCCTGCCGAGCAGGGAGCCCGACGTGGGACTTGATCCCAGGATCCCGAGATCACGACCAGAGCCAAAGGCAGAGGCTTAACCAACTGAGCTATGCAGGCACCCTGACTTTTAGATTAATTTTGTAATCTATGTAACAAAGTATTCCAAAACATACCCATGTGGAAAAGGAGGAAAACTAGCGTTAGTCCACTATGAGCAAGATTGGATAAAAGTATTTCACTCTTTTTTTTTTTTTTTTAATTTGAGAGAGAGAAAGAGGGTGGAAGAGAACGGTGGGAATGGGCAGAGGAAGAGAGAGAATCTGGAGCACGTTCCCTGCTGAGCAGGGAGCCTGCCTCAAGGCTTGATCTCAGGACTCTGAGATCCGGACCTAAGTGGAAATGAAGAGTCAGATGCTCAACCAACTGAGTCTCCCATGTGCCCCTAAAAGTATTTCACTCTTAATCTCCAAAGATTGGGCAGAACAATGTATTCATTTACTATAGCAAGCACCCAGTGAACATGATAAAAGAAAATTATGACAAACACTTAGGAAGTTGAGAATCCAAGTTTTTACAGGAAATGTGGTGTCCATAGCTCTATCTACCATTAAGTTAGTCTGTAATTGGAAATTACAAAACTTAACTCTGTAATCTGGATAAAGAGATGACAAAAATTACATTTTAAGTTCAAAGACGTTCCCTTGTCACTGTAAAACACACATGGTTTTAAAGACTGACAATGTTCTACTCTGCAAAAAGTAGTGCAGTTTAGCATTGTTTCATTTCTTCAAAATTGAGTATATGGGATTTTGTGAATTCTAAATTAAATAGGCCGCTTTTCAAAACAGTCTATACTGCTCCCTCACCCCACCCCAAGCCCTCACTCAAAAATCTCTTTTCTTTCATACAGCCCCATCTTCTTTCCAGACACAACCAAAGAGTCGCCGCCGAAATTTAGGACGCTGAATGAGAAACCGGAATAACTAGGAAAGAGGTCATTCCAAGGGCTTCTCTTGTTAAGAGTTATTGCTTTACACCAGCTGAATACTCCCACTCCTCAGGAGACAGATGGAGAAATCACAACTTACCAAATGTTTATTATATGTGCAGATGGCTGTTTCTGTTTTGATTTTTCCATTCTTTAAGTTCCCATTTGATCGTGTGGATATGAACACTTGCTCCCCCAAGGTGTTTTCCCATGCAATGAGGGTTACCTCTTTCATAGCACCTCTCTCCCTTTCCACCCTCCCTTTAAGATGGCACCAAGGCTCCATCCTGTCTCTGTTTGCTCACGCTTGCCTTCCCACATGACTCCCCACAGTCCCACCACCAGAACTGAGAATATCTTTGCTGATTCTCATTCAAAGACAAGGTGAACAAAAGCTTTGTGGCTTGAAATGAGCTGGACTCGAATTCAGCTCCTGAGGGAACCTCAGCAAATGAACACCCACAGCAAGCTTAAATGAAGCTATTTCTGGAGGTGTCCCACAGAGACTAAAAGGGAAATGAGGCTGTAATGGGCTTTACAATAGCTTTTCTAAATATTCTAAATAATCAATTATAGAAGATGATCTAGAATTATAACTGATTTTCTAATTGATTTGTAGAAGCTAGTAATAATATATACCAATTATTATGAGCAACTAAGTGTTGGCTTTGCTTCTGTGTAATTTTCAGTCTTAAGAACACTGAGGTTGGGATGCCTGGGTGGCTCAGTCCGTTAAGTATCTGCCTTCAGCTCAGGTCATGACTCCAGCGTCCTGGGACCAAGCCCCACATCGGGCTCCTTGCTCAACGGGGAGCCTTGCTTCTCCCTCTGCCTCTCTCTCTCTCTCTCCCCCTCTTGCTGACAAATAAATAAATAAAATCTTAAAAAAAAAAAAGAACGCTGAGGAGACTGATGTCATAAGTCTATCAAGCATATGGGTGGTAGGACTATAGCAAAGTTTCTTATACATTTTCGCAATTTTCTAAATGATATTCATTACACTAAAGACCAGAGTTAGGCAGTAAGTATAATGAAAAAAATAAATAAAAGGAATTTTATACTGCATTCTTGTTACCAAAGATCTTTACTAAGGAACTATTTGCATACAGTTAGAAGTAGGCAAACACTTGCCTTGTCATTCCGAAATTAAACAAGCAATTATTGAGTGTCTACAATGTGCCTGCATTAGTACTCATTCTAAGGGATCTATTTCTATTCCAAAAACAAAATACACAGGCTTGTGTACATAGAAATTTCAAAAGACTGTGTTAAGTGTCAAGAAAGCAGTATTGGGAGGAACTAGGAAAAGAAAAAGGCAACTCAGTTGAGTCTAACGGTTAAGAATAGACTTTTAGGGGCACCTGGATGGCTCAGTTGGTTAAGCGACTGCCTTCGGCTCAGGTCATGATCCCGGGGTCCTGGGATCGATCCCCACGTCAGGCTCTTTGCTCCACAGGAAGCCTGCTTCTCCCTCTCCCACTCCCCCTGCTTGTGTTCCTGCTCTCGCTGTCTCTGTCTCTGTCAAATAAATAAATAAATAAAATCTTTAAAAAAAAAGAATAGACTTTTAGCAGAACTGAATATGCTTGAACTGAGCCTATAGGATGAATAAAATTTAGTCACCTGAAGTGGGAGAGAGAAGGATTCCAGGCAAACCACATATTCTCTGGTGAAAAGTGGCAGAAACCCAACTCAAACTAGCTCAAGCAAATAAAGACAACTCCTTTTTTTGTGTGTAACCAGAAAGAGCCAATGCAAAACCACCTTTACAAATAGGTGAAACCAGGGACTCTCCATCTCGCTCCCCATGAGTTGGCTTCGTTCCCTCTTGGCTACAGGAGCATCCTTCCAGCTTTGTCACAGAAGAGGATGGGCTCCAGTGTGAAATATCCTGAGAAGGGCTCTGCCTGGTCTGGCCCATGCCTGGAGAAAGCACTGTGGCCAAGGTGTAAATGTACCAATGGCCCAGAGAGGTCTACGGCCCGGGGACCAGGAGGGACTCTGATCGCAAGCTTCACTGAAACCACAAGGTCTGAGGCATTGGTTTTCAATAGCTGACTGTGGCCCTAAACAGACAAAACAGGAATGCCATGACATCAGAGGAATGTCAACAATCATCCAGAGATATGAAACTCCTAGGGCGAAGCAGAGAAGAATATGAGGAATGATAACCAGGACTCTGCTGGCACTACATGGGAAGCTAAAGTGTGACTGGGAAGAGTGGACATTTATAACTTTATATAAAAATTAAAATGGCACAGGGCAAGCAATTCAGAATGTGTACGTAACACACAGAATAACTATTTACAGGTCAAAAAGCAGAACAGGGTAACTAACACTTAAGTCTGATGTACTTCCTATATCCGTATGACCGTAGCCTGTGGTAGGTACTATCACCTTCATTTTCTGGATGAGTAAACAGATTGAACACTTAACCAGCTTGTAGAGGACACACACAGCAAGAAGTGGAGTCACTAGTGAAAACCATACCTGCCTTACCATAGTGCATATACTCTTTGCGTGCTGCCTCTCATAAGGATTAGCACAAATAACTGAAAAAAATACAACACATTTGCACTTAATTGCCTCACATCTCACTTGCCACTCCATGCCATTCATTAAATATTGAATACTTTCTATGTGTGAATTGCTTTCCCTGTCATGCACAGTGACCTACACTTTGCCACCCGTTCACTGCTTCTATCTCAGGTCCCAGTGGTATTGCCCAGCCTATGCCGTCATATGCTCTGGGGAACACAGGAAGCTACTCCTGCCCACTTATCCAAAACAGTCTCTGAACCATACTGCCCTATTGTGTAGTACTTTTAGGTATGCGTAGAAGTGGGATTTTTTAAGGAACTTATAGATTCTTTGCACAATCTGTTCCCAAATCTGTCTAATATTTCATACAAAGCATGAAAATGCAGACAGTATGTTGGATAAGTCATAAAATAAGAACAACTGGGGCACCTGGGTGGCTCAGTTGGTTAACCGTCCGACTCTTGGTTCCAGCTCAGGTCATGATCTCCCGGTTATGAGATTAAGCCCTGTGTTGGGCTCCACACTCAGTGGGGAGTCTGCTTGAGATTCTCTTCCTCTTCCTCTGCCCTCCCCGCCCCCCATGCACACACACATGCATGTGTTCTCTCTCTCTCAAATAAATAAATAAATCTTAAAAAAAAAAAAAGAACAACCTACTTTCCCTTGTTAGGAAATGAAAATGCAAAATTCTTGTCCCTGTACAAACATGGAAGTATATAAGGGAAAGGTAACAAATGTTCTTTAATCTAGTCAATAAATTACCTGCAGAAGAGCTAGATCTTTCCTAATATAGTTGATTCATATATTATAACACATACAATACTCATAGGCTACTATATTACATTAACACACAAGAAGGTAATAGAAACTCAGTGGCAAATTGGAAAGCTTCAAACAGATAACTAAAAAAATATTTCATACATGATTTTAAAATATTTTAATAATTCAGATTCAACCTAACAGGGAGTAAGAGAAGTTGTATATTTTTAAAACTATAGAATGAAAAAGTGCAGATAATTTCACAAAGCTAAAAATGACTACTTTCATTACTTCTATATATTTACCATACAAAGAGGAGGGGAGAAAAAGTTTCAACTAAAACATACATGATTATGACAACTACAAGAAAAAAACAAAACTCCGATATCAGTGATAAAACATCTTCAAATAGAGACATACTGTGATTACTTTGTGATAACTTCCCAAGACTTCAACAATAATAACTCTGTAATAGGAGTTTTTAATTTAGTCTTTATAACCTCTAAATATGAAATAGTAAAATGCTAAGGCAAGCAATAATCTCTATTGCAAGAATATTTTGTTGTTTCTACTGCTTATCTTTAAAATGTGAGTCTAAATAAAGTATCCCAATGCAAGTAGTTTGAACAGCCACAGAAAACAGTGATCATATCTCACTACTTAGACATTTGCACATCTATGTGAAGTTGCCAGGATGACCCTGTACTTGGCTAGCATAACTGCCATGTTTGTTGGGGCTGGGGCTGAAGCTTTGGCCAGTCTGGTTGTGGCCAAGGAGGCACCAAGTTTGGTCAAGACACTACCTGGTCAGCACTAAGAAAGTGATGAAATTTTTACAAGTAAGGAGATTGAGCAATTATGTAAATATTTATGAACATAAATAGTTGAGGATAAGGGGAGACACATTTCTCATGATGGAACAGGGACTGACAAATTAATTGGGAGTCTAGAATTATCTGTGGTCTTGGGTTGGAATTGGAAGTATCAATGTGAAAGTGTGGTTTTAATATCAATAGATAATTTTTAAAATAATATTAAAACTCATGGTTTTTAATATACAAGTAAGAGAATTATATATGCACTGAAATAGTTGTAGATAAATGTATATGCATGCTATGGATTGAACTGTGTCCCTCCAAAATTCATATGTTGAAGCCCTAATCCCCAGTGTGATGGTATTTGGAGATGGTGGGCTTTGGGAGGTGATGAGGTTTAGATGAGGTCATAAGGGTAGAGTCCTCATGATGGGATTAACACCTTTAAAGAGGAGAAAAGATGGGGTGCCTGGGTGGCTCAGTAGGTTAAGCATCTGCCTTCAGCTCAGGTCATGATCCCAGGGTCCTGGGATAAAGCCCCACATCAGGCACCCTGCTCAGCGGGGAGTCTGCCTCTCCCTCTTCCTCTATGTGTGCTCTCTCTCTCTCCCTCTCAAATAAATAAATAAATCTTTAAACAAAAAATAAAAAATAAAAGAGAAAAGAGAGCACATGCTCTTTCTCTCTCCCTCTACCATGTGAGGATATAGCAAACCAGGAACAGGGCTCTCATCAGATACCAAATCTGCCAGCACCTGAATTTGGACTTCCCAGCCTCCAGAACTGTGAGAAATAAATGGTTGTTGCCTAAGCCACCACATCTATGATATTTTATTATAGCAGGCAAATTGACTGTGACAACACATACATACATACATTTCATAAGACTGTCCACTGAGAGATCCTAGAAGGTACGACACCCAGGAGCAATAAGCACACCAAGTGTCCAAATCTTGGTCTCTAAATACCATTCTCCACTACAAGAATCTGCAGCTCCTTAAAGAAATGACTGATTCCCAAGTGGGGGCAGGGTAAGTAAAAATTGAGTCTGAAACATGTTTTTGTGCCAGAAGAAAGTGCTCAAAGAATGATGGGGGTATGTAAAAAGACGCAGCAGTCAGTGCAAAAGAGTTTCTAATGGCCAGATCTAAAACAATTTAACCTCCAAAATAATAATGACAGTAACAGATTATAGCCCACTGACCAAAATAGGAATCCATGAATCCACACTCATAAAAAGATAGAAAGATAAATAGATGATGATAGATAAACAGATGATAGATAGATAGATAGATAGATAGATAGATAGATAGATAGATAGATAAAGGGATGGCCCTATTATACAGAATGCCAGCTAATTCATGAAGATGGAATGGTGGAAGAAAAAAAAGTCACCATTTCACAATCATCAATATTAATAGATTCAGGTAAGAAATCATCAATGAACACTAACGGGTCAACATATGAAAAGTATCTCCTCACAAAATACTTATTAATTGACAAGTACAAAATCTTATTAACTTTACATTGGAGAAACCTGGCAGATACCATCTTAACCAAGGGGTAAAAATTAGTATCACCAGAAATGGGACAAATCAACATCTTGCTCATCCTGATATGATGCACTGAGAAGGACACATGTCTGTGGTATTCCTTCCAAAAAGCATAAACTGAATCTCATCATGAGGAAGTATTAGTCAAACAATTGAGAGACATCCTACAGAGTAACTGGCCTCTTCAAAAAGTAACTGGTGCTCTTTAAAAATGTCAAGGGAATAAAAGAGAATAAAGATTAATAACTATTCCAGATTGAAGACTAGAGACACTAGATATGGATCCTGGACCTATGAAGGGTATTATGGAGATCACTGACAAAATCTGAATGTGGTCTGTAGATGAAATGGTAATAACAGATCAATGTTAATGTTCTGTTTTGATGGTAGCACTGTCATTATATAACAGTGTCTTTGCTTTTAGGAAAAACACACAAGTATTAATGGGGTAGGGGGGCATCACACATGCAGCGTACCCTGCAATAGTTCAAAAAACTCATAAAATATGTTAAAAATATATGAAGAGGGAATTATAAGGCAAATTTGGCCAAAAAAATGTTAACAAATAGGAAATCTGTGCAAAGGGAATATGAGAGTTCTTTGTAATGTTCTTTCAGTGTCTTATAAGTCAGAAATTATTTCAAAATAAATAAAATAAAATAAAATTTTAAAATCTACTTCAGTTGACTACAATATACACATTCCTTGAGTTCAATAGGAAAATTATTCCCTTGGAGTAAATTCCTTGAAGTGATATTGTCATTACAGAAAGTCAAAATGTGGAGCTGTCCCTAGCTCCTACAAAATACCACCATATAACTTTCCAGACTGGATACACTAAAAAAATAGCTGACGTCTTAAAAAGTTTGGCAGTTCTCCGGTGGATAACAGACTCTCCGAGAACAGCTAACTCACCAGTAGCAGCTAATTCCTCTATAAAACTGAGCAGGCTGTTAAAGGTCCTGACCTTCTCAGTGAGAAGTCGCTGCTATTTGCCGTGAAGTATTTGAAGATGACTTAACTCTTTCTGGTTGCTGGTAGAGGGCTGCCTAAGAACAGGGTTGTGCTCGAAATTATTAATAAACCTGTTTTTAAAAGTTCTAAAAACTTTTAGAGAAAATATACCTGCAATTATTGTAATTTGAGGGAAATGTTGTAGGCCTAAAAGATACTCAAAGAGCTAAACTAACAAATATGGTAAAAAGAAAATTTGCAGATTCTACCATCAGACCCCAGTATTCCAAGGTCATAAACTTCTTTTTGTCCCTCTGCTCTCTCCTGAAATTAAAATTATGGTAAATTGCTCTTTCAAAAGACAAATTTCATCCTTTGAATTTTCAAACAAGCTTTCCTCTTGAAGTTGTTCCATTAATTAGATTTTTCTAGGACCTACTAGGAACTTTTTAACTGATAAAGAATAAAGCAAATGAGCAACTCTTTTAATCTGACCATGCTAAAAAAAAAATCCAAATAATTCATTTGAGTAATGTTTATGTTCAGTTTTCTCTAGAAACATTTCATTAACTGTGTTTTTTGCATATTAGCTCTTCCTGAAATACCCACCTTAACAAAAGTCTACTCAATTGCAAATGCCTACAAAAGGAAAAATGAAAGCACTCTATCCTAGATGTGTAAAAAAGAGCAAATCCAATTATGTCCCCCAAAGTACCTGCCATTTTAGGAAGCATAGCCAACAAACTTGTAGCTGAATTCTGTAACAGTGGTGTATCTAAAGGCAAGAACACTCAAAGTTTTGTAACACTGAAAATTTAAGTGACAAACAGTAAAACATTATAGAACACTTTTATAATACTAAGACTTTCATCCAGAAACATGCCATGTCTCTTCACTTATTCTTTGTAGCAATTTAATGTCAGCCTCACCCACTACAGATAAACAGTGGCAAATCCAATTGCCTTACCCTCATATTTTAGAAAATGCAGAAATAGTTTCCTACAGCTATGCACCTATACAGTAAAAAAGGGCATATGAGAGGAGATGAAAGTATTGACAGTTTAAGGTAAATTAAGTGGAGATTTATTTTTTTATTACAAAATGTTTAATACTCTACCATATAGTATTATGTGTACCACATATTTTGAGAACTAAAAGCTTTAGTGCTGCAGCTGAAGATAAGCTCAAGCAACATGACTAATGATGCTTTTCTCTGAAAGTTCTATAAATGTGTTTGCCATAGAGAAAATCACCAGAAAAACTGCCTTGTTCTTCATCCAAGAGGTATTGCCAGTTTTTTTGATGGAGACTTGAAGTGAAATTTGCCACATCTAAACATCTTTATGCTAAACTTTATATATAAATTTTGGCTCTTACAGTACTTATGCTGATTTTTATTCATTTAAGGCCAAGTATTGTGATAAAATTTATAATTTTTACTCTCAACTGTTCATATTTAATATTTTGCCATCAGCCTGAATATGTTACTTATAACTCTAGAAGCCTAATATGCTTGATCTTTCAACCTTGTGTTCTTTCTCTAATTCAAATCATACTGTTCGCTCAAAAGTATTCTATTAATTATACAAAATAATAAGGTCTGGTATGGAAAGTATTTAATAGAAATTATAAACCACTGACTATGTCTAAATCTTGGTAGAAATAGATAACGACTCATTTGTGGTTGCTTAGAACACATCCCTTAATCTAGTCTTCTTCCTGTCAATTACTATATTTGCTTTTCTCACTGTTGAGGAAACAAGTTTTTTAGGAGAGTTTAATTAGTGTGGTAGGCAGAATAATGCCCCCTCTCAAAGATGTTCATATCCTAATCCCTAACATCCTACAGGGCAAAAGTGATTTTGCCTGTGTGATTAAGTTAAGGATCCTGAGATGCAGAGATTATCCTGGATTATCCTGGTGGGATCCCAATGTAATCACAAGGGTCCTTATAAGGGAAAGAGAAAGGGAAAGGAGTCAGAGGAGATATAGGGCCGCAACAGATGTCAGAGTGATGCAATTGCTGGAAAGGAGCCACAAGCCAAGGAATGTGCACAGCCTCCAGAAGCTGGAAGAGGCGAGGAATGCCTTGCCAGGCTCCCCTAGAGCCTCCAGAAGGAAAGCAGCCCTGCCAATACGCTGACTTTATTCCCATAATTCCTACTTCAGACTTCTGACTTCCAGAACTGTAAGATAATAAATCTGACTTGTTTTAAGCCACTAAATTTGTGGTAATTTGTTACAGCAGTGGTCAGAAACTAATACAGTGCATTTATATTAATTCTTAGCAAAAGCTGTGTCAGTATGAAGATAAACTGGTATATGTATAACACTCAAAACCCCTTCACAAATGGTATACTAAATGTTAAAATTCACGACTTTAAACTATATCTTTTACCAAAGGATTCTTGTATAATGAATATAATAATTATGCAGGATGGTGCACAATCAGTAGACAAGCATTTTTTTGATCTACTATGTGTCAGACACTGGTATTTAAAAGATGAATATAAATCTATCCAGGCAGACATCCCCATCTTCTAGGAGTTCTGAAGAGTCGTAGAAGTGAATAATATTTGCAATAAGGTGGTAAGGGCTTTAACTGAGAACAAAGAGAAGGTCATCTCAATTCAGGGGTGGAAGACACAAATGAAATGTCTATATCTTCAAGGGGGAACAGGTCCCTTGAGAAGTCTGAGGCTAAGCTGAGCCAGGTCACATCATGAAGTGGGCAGTAAGCCATGCACAAAATTGGACTTCATCTCTCAAATAATGAGAAACCAGATGGAGGTTTTAAGTAGTAGAGTGACTGACACAATTAAATCCTAGAAGAAAAAAAAACACTGTGTGATGTGAAGGACATGAAGACTGGACTGAAAGCAAGAAATACATATTGAAGACCGAATTGATGTTTATATGCCACCGTACTTTAATATTACTTCACAAACATTTAGTGATCATTTACCTCCCATCAGGCAGGTGCTGTGCTAAATGCTAGGTGATAAAAAGGAGAGTAAGATATGATTAGTGCCTTTGAGATATAGAAAACTAGAGCTTTGCATATATAAACACTCCACAAAATGTGAACAATGAAAGCACCTATCTCTACTTTAGGGTACTCATCTAGAAACCACATTTTCAAGAGTAGGCATCAAATTCATACCCCAAGAAACCACAGGTTAACATGAAAAAATAATTGTTATGTAGGTAATTTTTTTCAAAATTTTCAAAAATGCAATCTAATCAACCTCAAAAATAAAAATTGAGGAAATTGTATTCTTAAAAAAAAAATTGAACAGCTCCCACCTCCCACAAGTACCTTAAAAGCATTATATTTTTCATATCTGTAAGAAGATTAAAAATATAATTTCTTTGCCATTGCCCAGGAAAGTCTATGTACCACATATACAGAAGGCATATAACACCTAATTTTTGGAAAAGTATGTAGTCACGACAATTTGAATTAATTTAAAATTACAAGTTCTAAAAAAAATAAAATAAAAATAAATAAAATGCAAGTTTTAACAAGATCGGTTAAATCCAGAAACAGAATGACATCTCTGTAGCCTGCCCCAATCCAGCCAGTAAAAACCAATCAAGAATTCTTTCCCAGTGGACTTTCCCCACTGAATTATAGTAGCCGTCACTACCTGAGCTGTATTAGGGTTTGACTGTACATGTGTCTATTTCACCCATAAGAAAACTAGACTCTCCTACACATCTTTGTAGCTAATGGTATGGTGTAGCTATAGTCAATATTTAAGCTCAATCAATGTGTTGAAGAGAACTGAGATAAATGTACTTAATAATGATTAGTCATAAGTTCTGTTTTAGGTCTATTCAAATAATGATTTCAGAAAATACTTAGATAACTTATAAACATCATATTCTATTTGTGTACTTTTTTTCCTACCTCCTCAATTATGTAATGAGTAATGTCAGAACAAAAAATATCAGGTCTCAAAAAGGAGTAAGTGGTATTTAGTTTTTGGCAAATGCCATTTTACATTTAACCTCTTAAAAACCTCGGTTTCTTCATCTGTGAAAATAAGGCTAATAATAAAACTTATCCACAGAATCATCTTAGACCTGAATAAAATAAAATGTCCAGTAGAGAATCTAACACATAATCGGTGTTCAATAAATGACAGTCATTGTAGCTGTTCTAACTACTGTTACTATTAAGATCCCAATGATCAACAGTAATAAATACAGCAAAGCTAGAATATCCCAAAATAGAAATCACTTACATTTGATTCTGGAATATAATCTAAAACTAACATTTAAATTTGAGTGTGAGTGATTTAGGGGGAAAATGGTGAAAAGTCAGAGAAAACAAACAAACAAAAGAAACAAGAACAGAAAACAGTACAGCTTCTCTATCCTGCATGGGCTGAGAACTCTTCTCTGGGTCCCCGTCTATGCTAAAAATAGCATCACCATTTCACCTGATAAAAAGGACCATTGCCAATAGACTGCTACATGTATCATTGCCCTGTTTATTTTATGAAGTTTATCATAGCTCCTCTGGGCTTATATAGGTAATTAGTTACTTGAGTTTAGAGGCCCCTAGTTGAATGTGGGCAGATGGAAAAGTGAACACAAACAGTAGCCAGGGCTTGTCACTGACAAATAACTGTGTCATTGCTTTGTTCCCTATTGAATTTAACCTTAAAGAAATTAAAAGGCATATTTGTCCTTGGGTTTCTAAAGTTTACTAAAAGAACACAAAAATTAAAATTATATATACACAAAGGCAGCTAGATCTGCCAGATATCTGGTTTCTAACCAGATAATGTTTAAGCTTTCCATATGAATATACGAATCTATCAAGTGTTTCCATATTTTGGGTATAATCATGGGAAAGTTTTAAATACAGCATTACATAAAACAAAAACAACATTATATGTGAATCAAAGCAGCAGCAGGAGGATTCATGCCACCTTCCCTTTATCTACATCCATGATTCTCAATAAAGGGAAAGGAAGAAATGTTCATCAGACTCCCCAAGGAGGCTTTTTCCTCCATCCTGCAAAAACAAGATATTCCATCCTCTCTTTCATACCTGAGAGCACCATTTTGTATTTGCCAGGGAACCCTATACCTACTTGGAATCACAGCCATCAGCAATTACAGAGACCAGGAAAAATGAGGCTGAAAGTATGACATGTCTTCACCTGCCTCGCCAAGCACTGCAGACTACCAACAACTCTGAACTCCAGGTAACGGATATTAGAACATAGAGACATGACAACAAGGTAACTTTCATCGTTTGCTTGAAGCATTTTATAAGCAGATAAACTGGCAAAAAACAAAGACCTGAGAAAAGGCAGTAGCTGCTGACATAACTGAGAACAAAGCCAAAGTAACCACTGCTAGGAGACATTTCCAAATGCTCAAGAAAATTTATTTAGTTGTTGGGGGTAAGGTGGAAGAATATATCTGTATAAATCAAATGATGCTCTTCAGTAAAAAAAATACTGTGATCATCAATTTAGATATGAGAATGATAAATCTGAAGCGAGTAGAAAAAAGTGGGTCAGCAGTTTAATAATTTCACACTGTAAATAAGAAATCAATTTTTGCTCGTATCTTATGTCTTCGTTTTATTGAACACCTTGATGAAACTTGTAATGTGGGTTTAAATCAAGTATGGTATATTCCTGAACTTTTCTATCAGCCACCTTAAGACTTACAAAACAACTCAAAAGAGAAAGAATAAATAAAATAAATACCTCAGGCTCTAGGATTGATCATTTATCCCTGCAATCTGGGTATCTGTTTATAAACCTAATTTCAACTTTTGTGCTGGGTGTTGTATTAATACATTAATTTGTAATGTGAATTAATTATGATTTACAGGTTTTCACTTCTCTTTATTTCAATACTGGAAGGATATAATATCACTGACTATAATTTAGTGATTGCTTACTATGAGCCAGGCAGTTTTCTAGGCCCTTTATATACCTGATCTCATTTTACCTTCATAAAATCTCTCTGAATAGATATAATCATTTCTATTTTCCAAACAACACTCAAAAAGAAGTCACTAGGGTCACCTGGGTGGCTCAGTCAGTTGAACAGTGACTCTTGATTTCAGCTCAGGTCATGATCTCAGCGTCCTGGGATTGAATCCCACATCGGGCTCCACACTCAGCAAGGAGTCTGTTTGAGGATTCTCTCTCTCTCTCTCTCACTCTCCCTATGTGCCCCTGTCTCTCTCTAAAATAAATAAATAAATCTCGGGGCACCTGGGTGGCTCAGTCATTAAGCATCTGCCTTTGGCTCAGGTCATGATCCCAGGGTCCTGGGATCGAGCCCCACATCGGGCTCCCTGCTCGCCAGGAGGCCTGCTTCTCCCTCTCCCACTCCCCCTGCTTGTGTTCCCTCTCTCACTGTATCTCTCTCTGTCAAATAAATAAATAAAATCTTTAAAATAAATAAATAAATATTAAAAAAAAAAAAGAAAGAAGTCACTTGCCCAAGGTCATAGACACTCAACCAAAGCAAGAGCTGAGTGTTGGCACCAGGACTATGTGAACCTCAAAGTCCATGCTTTTTCCTGATGCTATATTGAAACTAGTATTTTCTAATAATATTATGCAGACATCAAGGAATATAACCACAGAGCTAATTGTCATTTCTCAATTTTACATCTTTTCAGGATTTGGAAGAATCCACAGGTGGATATTGTACATCTCTGTATTTCATACAGTATATAGAACAATGCATGGCACTGTTTTTGAAAATGCTCAACTTGCTCTTGAATAATTAATATCTGCAAATGTGTAGAACAGAACACTTCTTTGTCTACATGACCCACTGGACTTCTTGTGGAAATGTGAATATGAACCTTGCGCACATTATTTCCTCATTTACCAAAAGGAATAATAATGTCTATTGTTTTCCTCAGAAACCATTGTAAGGATCCAGTGAGAACATATATCCAAAATGCCTTCTCAACTAAAGTGTTAGAAACTGCTTTCCCTATGACTCTTGATCTCAGAGTTGTAAATTTGAGCCCCACAATGGGTGTAAAGATTACTTAAAAATTTTTTAAATCTTAAAAAATTTAAAAAAACAGAAACTTCGTTCTAATTTTTGTGAAATCTTCTATAAACATAAACACTGAAATCAGCTGCTCACATGGTCCAACACCTAGAGTAACATTTAGTAGTGGTGATATAAATTTCATCTAATTTGTGATCCATGACTGGTACAAAAGCACGGAAAAAAATGTCAGTTGATAAACTTGTAATTTACCAACACAAAAACATACAATAGCACATTGATTGATGATAAAAAATTTTTCAAGCCTGAATGAAATTTGCCACTATTTCCCATAAAGTATGAAGAGATAAAAAGTTGTAAAAGACTACTGCCATTTTACCACCGTATTTGTAATCTAGTTCCATAGTCTCATTCAAAGCCTAAAAACTTGGTTTTAAAAAATTATTTCAAGTAATTCTGAGTCAGTTGCTTCGAGAACCATTTCTGTAGCCTGTCCTTCATATCAGCATTGTCCTTAATCACATCTAAGATGCTATAGATTGTAAGACACAGCCAGATTGCAGAGATATTAAAAAGTGAGGGGAAAATGTGTATTTTAGAATTAATGAACATTAATTCTAAATATAGAATTAATATAGTAATTATATAATATATAATGTATAGTTAAATTGAAAACCTGTGCCTTTATTTTCAGTTGACCCAAACACTAGAGGGCACACAATTTAGCAGCACTATGGCTATACCTGTGCAATCTACATACCTCTGAACAGTCCGTAGTTTAAAAAAAAAAAATCAGAAATAAACTTTGTTTGCATTTTTTATAATCAGATTAGGTTGCTGTAACTATTTTTGCAAAAATACACTACATTACATTGATTGCACTGATATTCATCGTTACCAAAATAAATAATCCTTCATAATATTAAAACCAGTTGGTCGGGCTTTGAAAGATTTTTCTATATTCAAATTGGTTTCGGCCTAGGCCTCATTATGTAACCTTGAGAAAATCATCACACTTAAATGATTGTTGTTTCATCTGTGAAGAAAAAGGATTGGGGTAGGTTATTCCGAAATTTTCTTCTAGATTTAAAATTCTGTTTCTATGTCACTGTTCTTAAATTATTTCTCACACGTAATCTTTAGGCCTCCAAACAGACAATCAATTCCTTAATGATTATGACCTTAAATAACTTTCTCTAGTGTGTACACACGTGCACGCGTACACACACACACACAGTGCCTAGAATAATCCTGGGCCGTGGCCCTGACTGGCAAGCACTCGCCTTTTCTTTTCCTACTACCTGCTCTTCCACCTGGGATCCTGTCCTGTTGGGACAGGGAAGTGTATATGCACCTTCCCTGCCCAACCAGAATTTTCTAGAACTCTAAATCACAGCCACAGCGGTGAGACAATAAATGCAAACAACTAATGCTAAGTGAAATAAGCCAGAGAAAGACAAATACTTTATGGTGTCACTTATACATGAATCTGAAAAGAAAAAAAGTTGAACTCAGAAAAAAAGCACAGAATGGTGGCTGCCAGCAGGGTAGGGGAAATGGGGAGATGTTGATTAATAGGTTTTGAGGATCTAATGTACAGCATGATAACTATAGTTAATAATATTATACTGTGTGCTTGAATTTTGTGAAAGAGTAGATCTTAAGCATTCTCACCACACACACAAAAAAGTAACTATGTAAGGTGATTAATGTATTAATTAACTTGATTGAGGTATTCATTCCATAATACATGCATATATTTATTAAATCATCACACTGTGTACTTCAAATATATACAATTTTATTTGTCAACTATACCTCAATAAAGCTGGAAAAAATAAAAGATAGGAAATAAATTTTCACATAAAATAAATCTAACATTGAATCTGACTTGAGAGAAAGAAACCTGTGTCCCAGGTCATTTATTCATTTATTCAATAAACTTTTCTTATGCAGTTACTCCATGCCAGGCCCTGTACCAGGTGGTGTGAATACAACAATGATTAAAATAGTCCCTGAAGAGAATATTCACATACTCTCAAAGTATCTTTCCATAGCTCTTTATTAATTACAAAGGAGAAAACTTACCTTGAGATGGAAAGATCTGGCAATACCACCTTAACCTACTTATCAAATGCAGCATCACCAAAAACAGAACAAATGACACATATGCTTCTTGATATGATGAAATGGGAAGAACACAATCTCCCCTAGATAACATTCTTGCCATGATGTTTAACTTGAATCTAACAGGAAATACAATCAAACAAAACCAGACTGTGAGGCACTGTATAAGAAAAGGACCTGTACTCTTCAGAACTATCAGTATTATGAAAGATATAATGCATGTCAACCAAATGTCCCTTGACTGATAAAAGGCTTGTTCCTTGATTAAATCCTAGATTGGGAAAAAAAGAAAAACTGTTACGAAAGACATCTCTGGGACAACCGGGAAAATCTGAATGTAGATTTTATCAGATTACTATATCAATGTTACCTGTCTTGGCTGTAATAATGATAGGCTGGTTGTGGAATGAAAGGAAATATCCTTATTTTTATTTTTTTTAAAGATTTATGTATTAATTTGAGAGAGAGAGAGCGTGCACATGTGTGTGAGAGCAGGGAGAAGGGCAGAGGGAGAGGGAGGAGAGAACCCTCAAGCAGACTCCCGCTGACCCCAGAGCCAACGTGGGGATCAATCTCACGCCCTCAGATAATGACCTGAGCTGAAATCAAGAGTCAGATGCTTAAAAACTGAGCTACCCAGGTGCCCCAAAAATGTCCTTATTTTTTAAAGATACATTCTGAAATATCATGTCTACAACTCACTTTCAAATAGTTCAGGGGTGCCTGAGTGGCTCAGTGGGATGAGCATCAGACTCTTGATTTCAGCTCAGGTCACGATCTCAGGGTTGTGAGCTCAAGCCCTGCATCAGGCTCTGCGCTCAGCACAGAGCTGCTTGAGATTCTCTCTCCCTGTCTCTTGCCCCTCCGCACCCCACCTCAAATAAATAAATATTTAAAACAACAAATAGTTCAGCATTTAACAGAGGAGATATACAAATGTCCCCAAATGTTAACAACCACTGAACCTACATGAAGGGAATACCCCTGTCTCTTGCCCCTCCGCACCCCACCTCAAATAAATAAATATTTAAAACAACAAATAGTTCAGCTTTTAACAAAGGAGATATACAAATGTCCCCAAATGTTAACAACCACTGAATCTACATGAAGGGAATACCATGTCCATAGTATTATTTTTCACATTTTATAGTCTTAAATTATTTGAAAAAAGAATTATCCGAAATAAAGTTTGGGATAAAAAATATATGGACCATGCCCACCAGCTTATAGTCTGATGTCACTATGTCATCATGACCTTCAGTTTCCTCTTCCATGAAAATAAAGTAACAATAAGAACCCCTTTTTTGTATTATATTAGGGGGAAAAGTGTGAATGATGACATCCAGAGCTTATAAATATGCAATGAGGGGCGCCTGGGTGGCTCTGATGGTTAAGCGTCTGCCTTCGGCTCAGGTCATGATCCCAGGGTCCTGGAATCAAGTCCCGTGTCGGGCTCTCTGCTTGGCAGGAGACCTGCTTCTCCTTCTGCCTATACCTCTCTCTCTCTGTCTCTCATGAATAAATAAATAAAACATTTTAAAAAAATAATAAATATGCAATGAAACGAACTCTCTTAAATGGCTAGTTTCACTGTAAGTTAGCAAAAGCTTTAGGAAAATCAACTTGAGAGCAGGTATACAGAACCAATAAAATCTACTTTAATCCTTCCATACTTCCACCATTGGTGATAAATTTACCAAATCTAAATAACAAAATGTTTGCCGATAAATATCCTCCAATTATTTCTAGGTCTGCCACCCACCAAGTCCAATGATTAAAACAAGCAACTTCTGTAACCATGTACAACAGTTAGTATCTTCGTGCACAGTGAGGCTTATACTTTGTATCGCCTACAGCTCATTTCATAAACACATAAAAAAAATTTTAGCCTTCAAACTCTATTTCACTATTAACTGCAAAACATACCCCTGGCCCAACCAACCAGGCTCCCATCTCCCTAGGACCTGCTGACAAAGGTCTTCTTAAGGACTTCCGGCCTCACATTCTGCCTCTTTCTCATAAAAAAAAAAAAAAATTATCTGAACTAATTTGAGATCAAGCAAGTAGGAGTCAAATATTTGTGGTTTTGCTATATCTAAAATTCCTATCATTGCCTCACAGAATGATATTGTGCCTTTAGCTTTTATCGAAGGTTATTACAGAAAGAGCCATATTACAAATGTTCCAGTACCAAGTGTAAAACTAGTCACTCAATGTGACATCAAGTCTCAAATGAGAAATTTCAGTTAGAACTGAGTCGTAAGAAAAAGTGTTTCCTCTGAGGAGCTGGTGTTCTTCTATGCTTTTAGATTACTTATCAGATATACTTTCATGCTCCATTTCTGGGATGCCTAAGAGTCAACCCTAACATTAAATAAAAATGACATTAGGGCACCTGGGTGGCTCAGTTGGTTAAGCGACTGCCTTCGGCTCAGGTCATGATCCTGGAGTCCCAGGATCGAGTCCCGCATCGGGCTCCCTGCTCGGCAGGGAGTCTGCTTCTCCCTCTCCCGCTCCCCCCTCTTGTGCTCTTTCTCTCTCTCACTCTCTCTCTCAAATAAATAAATAAAATCTTTAAAAAAAAAATGACATTAACATTAGTTTCCTTCTCCTTCCCTTGGTTCTGATCTTCCAATTCTATTTCATTAATCGTCTTTATTATAGAAGCCACTTCCAAGCTCTTTTTTTTTATTTGACAGAGAGATAGAGAGAGAGCACAAGTAGGCAGAGCTGCAGGCAGTGGGAGAGGGAGAAGCAGGCTTCCCACTGAGCAGGGAGCCCGATGCAGGGTTCGATCCCAGGACTCTGGGACCATGACTTGAGCAGAAGGCAGACGCTTAATCGACTGAGCCACTCAGGCACCCCCAAGCTCTTTTTAGAAAGAAGTCAGGATACATACATTTAGTAGATAAAATTTTAAAGTACAACACAGTGATGAAAATTTTTTTAACTAGATAGAAGTGATGGCTGCACAACACTATGAGTATACTAAGTGCTACTGAATTCTACATTTTATCTAAAATAGTTAATTTCAGGGGCCCCTGAGTGGCTCAGTCGGTTGAGCTCTGACTCTTGATTTCAACCCCAGTTATGATCTCAGGGTCCTGAGATAGCGCCTGGCATCGGGCTCCCAGCTCAGCAAGGAGTGTGCTAAAGTTTCTCTTTCTCCCTCTGCCCCTCCCCGTGTTTGCTCGCTCTCTCTCTCTCACTCAAATAAATCTTTTTAAAAAATAGTTAACTTCATATTCTACAATTTTTTCCTCAACAACAAAGGAAGTACAGCATAATCCCAGCAAGCAGCATATGTTTAGCAGCCAAATAATCCTATTACATTTTCCCATTTTCACTGTGGGGTGTGGATGGGCAGCTAATCTGTTCTCTGCCATCTGTATTGTTCCTCCCTTGCTTCTCTATGTTCTAGTATAAATTTCAACTGATCACTTTATGTTAAAAATCCTAAATATTCTCTTAGGCCAGCAGTTTCTAAACCAGCCTGGTTTTGGACTCAGGAAAAAAAAATTTTTTTTTTCAAAAGGTATCTTTCATAGCCTCCCAGTATATAAATCCAGTAAAACCAGCTGCTCTGCTTGCAGACATAGAGTGAGAGGTCTCAGACCTCCAGACACTATGGCCCTGGGGTTCCCTTCCGATCTCCCCAGCACACCAACAGGCCACACAGAAAGCTGGAAACAGACACTTCTACGAAGAGAAAAAAGACTTTCATATGCCATTTCTAGATAACCACAATTAAAATGTTATCTTATCTCCTGTGATCCAGATAATTACTTCCCTCCTCCACTTCACTCACATATGAAGGATTAAAGTGTTTTAAGATAGAGTTTAACCTCCACCAGTTTCTCTGATGAAAATTACTTGTGGCTATTTGTAACAACTTTTATGGAATAGTTATGCAATAATATGTGGGTTAATAGTTCATCATAAAAATTGACAAGTTCTTAGAAAACTATGAAATAAAAATGATTTTTCCTTAAACCACATACTCATTTTTATTGCTTTTATTATGACAGTTAATAAATATTTCAAATTCTGTTTCCCCCGTTTTCAACTGGTGTTTTAATTCAACTTCATCAACCAGTATTACAATTTTATCACGCTTTCCATTTGTAATTTCTTGGGGGAGGGAACCTTGTAACATATATGTCTGTTAAAAATTAAATATCAAAGATGCTATTAAAAGGCTTAACACTAAAGGGCATGGCACTCCCTTCTGAAATTATAAAGTAAATAAATAGGCAGTACTAAAATTTGATACATATTTTCAGGAATGTTACTATTACATTAAATGAAGTATACCTCCGGAAAGATGGAAATTCTGACAGTACATAATAGTGAAGAAAAACAAGGAAAACAATGCAAAAGAAATGCATGGCAACTCTGACCACAATGATGTAAGGTAGGTGGCAACAAATACAGGTGTAACGAACCCATACAATGACAATTATGAAAGTACTGGCAGGGTAAATTTCAAAAAATAAGCAAAATTTCAAGAACTTTATTTTCAAATGTATTAAAACTCTTATCAACTTGCACAAGTTTTATTCTTAGGCCCAATGTAGTTACAAATCAGTCATAGTAAACAACATCTAAGTTAATTAAGTCTAATATTATACTGCTTTATAGTGTAAATAAGATTTCTAGGTAGAATGTTTTTGTTTCCAAGTATCCCCAAGCATTCGGAAGCACATTTAGGAGTTAAGCTGGTTACAAGGTTTTCTTAGCTATCCAAATAAAAATTTCCTAAGGATCGCTAACAAGCAATACATTTCATATATAATTGCCTTTAGTTTCAATACAAGAATTAAATTATACAAATAAAATTTAAATTTGGATTTTTCACCAATTCATACTTTCCTTCCACAATATTGTGAAATAATTGGGTTCCATTCAGACATATTTAAACCAAGCTATTCAATTTTCTTAAAACAATATTAATTATAAGAACAGTAAAGCATATGCTCCCACTGGAAAGAAAAAGTATTTTCTACTTTAAAATATTCTTATTTAATAATGTTGAATAAGAAAAATCACACATGGATCCCAGTACCTAAAACTGTCAACAACAAATAAAGCAAAAATAAAAATAAAGGACTATTTTGTGAAATACCATTATTTCTAACAATGCATCATAGAATAAATCTCAATTGCAATTTTTAAAAATGTGTATAGTCTACCATTCTAAAACATACCTTAAACCATCTACTCATATCTACTCATAATTGTTTAATAGAGTCTTTCCAGGCTTTAAAAAAAAAAAAAGATTGAGACAAATGTTAGCATAGATGTTCTATTTTAAATTCTTACAAGACTCCTCCTAATGTCTATAAAACTATTGTTCACAGGGCACTAAAGGCTGTATGTAAAACTGCTTCCAACTAATTTTTAACTCAAAGATTTTAAGTAAAAGATAGTATCACTTCCGGGGCACCTGGGTGGCTCAGTCGTTAAGCGTCTGCCTTCGGCTCAGGTCATGATCCCAGCCAGCGTCCTGGAATCGAGCCCCGCATCGGGCTGCCTGCTTAGCGGGAAGCCTGCTTCTCCCTCTCCCACTCCCCCTGCTTGTGTTCCCTCTCTCGCTGTGTCTCTCTCTGTCAAATAAATAAATAAAATCTTTAAAAAAAAAAAAAAGTATCACTTCCAAAATTAAACACAGATTCTATCTTCAGCTTCTACAGAAAACATATAGGACCTGCTAGACTTTAGTAAGCACTAGGCAACTTCAAATTGGCAGACTGCTTTAGAAAAGAATGTACGGGGTGGAATTTGGCATGTTAGGACAAGGCAGACTCCAGATACAGACAAGCAAGACCAAACAAGAGCCTGTAAGTCCCCAGTCCCTCTTCTCAGGATTTATATTGATCTGAAATAAAGGGATATACATATTGGAAAGGTTTTTAAATATCACCTTCTATAGTTGTCAGGTTCCTCTGATTCCAAACTATTATTTTGAATATGAAAGTTATGTTCTCTAGGAAAAATGCAAACATGAACGTATGTTTTCCCTGATTAAATATGTTGGCTACTCTTTTATCCACTTCTGATTCTTTTCAGAAAATATGAACTGGTGAAAAATCCAAATTTAAGTTTTAATTGTGGGATTTAGAGAAGTTAAAGAAAATAGAGACTGTTTCTGTATAACTAATTCATTAAAAAGATCAAAAAATCTAGTTTTCCATCCTTCCCATCCTTTCAAACTACAGGGCTCAATAAGAACTGGAGAGGATTTCTTCATCAACCTCCTCCTTAAGTGAGTTGATGAATTAACCCTTGCTCTGCATTGCTGCATGCCCCATGAGCCTGCAGCGCACTGCCTACTAGCAGTTGGGGCCCTGCCCTCCAAACGGAAAGCTTATCTGTCCCCCTATTGGAATCCTATGCTTATTAGACCAATTCACAAGTATCTTTTCATTCTGACTCCACATTAAAGAAACCTTTAAAAAGTGTGATTTTTTTGAAGAGATTCCACTCTCTCTAACATACCATCTGCAAACAAAGGTCCTTGACCTAGACCTACCTCAAAGGACTAGTAGTTGGCTTAAAATATTTAAGAAATGGGTCTTCTGGGCGCCTGGGTGGCTCAGGTGGTTAAGCGACTGCCTTCAGCTCAGGTCATGATCCCAGGGTCCTGGGATCGAGTCCCGCATCGGGCTCCCTGCTCTGCAGGGAGCTTCTCCCTCTCCCACTCCCCCTGCTAGTGTTCCCTCTCTCGCTGTGTCTCTCTCTGTCAAATAAATAAATAAAATCTTTAAAAAAAAAAAAAAAAAGAAATGGGTCTTCTCTGATACCCTACTTTAAGCAAAATGTTAGCCCCCAATTGCCCATCCCAACTTGTCATGTAAAATTAACATAGATAGGTATTAATACTATGTAATATTATAGTAATCAGTATTATTATAATACTGTTAATACCATTATACTTATTAATATTAACATAATACATATCATGAGTCTGCTACTCATATAGGCTTTTTATAGAGTATCCAACTTAAACCGCCTGACTGCATTATATATATATATATCAACCTCCTACAAATCAATAGTAAAAAGGAAGAGAAAAAAATTTTTCATGGGCAAAAGACTTGAACATACACTTGGAAAGAGAATATCCGAAAAGCCAGTCAAGTTACACAAAAAGGCGCTTAGCACATCATTAGTTATCTTGGAAATGCAAATTCAAACCTCCATGAGATAACACTACACTCCCACAAAAATGGCTAAAATGTAAAAACTGACATAGGAAGATATCAGACACTAGGAAGGAAGCAGAGTTACTAGAAAGGTCACCCATCGCTGGCGGGGTCTGACACTCTGGAAACCTGTTTGGTAGTATCTGCTAAAGCCAAACAAACTCTATCTTAAGATCCAGTGATTCCATTCCTAGGAATATACACAAGAGAAATGATTGCCTATGTTCTCCAAAAGACTTATACAAAGATATCCACAGAAGCTTTCATCATAATAGCCCCAAACTAGACAATACACGGCTGTCAGCAATAAAATGGATAACTAAATTGTGGTATACATACCGCAACAATAAAAAAAGACAAACTTCTGCCCCATGCAACAAGAATATATCTCCCAGACATAACGTTGAACAAAAGAAGCCAGACACAGGAGCACATACTGTATGACTCCATTTATGTAAAGTTTAGGCACAAACAAGACTCATCTATGGAGACAGAAATTGCAATAATTATTTCTGGAGGGGAAATGGGTATCTACTGGAAAAGGGCACAAGACACTATTCTGAGTGATTGAAACGTTCTCCATCTTGGGGCGCCTGGCTGGCTTAGTTTGAAGAACATGTTACTCTTGATCTTGGGGTTGTGAGTTCAAGTCCCACATTGGGTGTAGAGATTACTACAAAAGATAAGCCTTAAAAAAATGTTCTATATCTTAACATGGATGGTGGTCACGTGGGGTAGATATTATACCTCAATTTAAGACTTAGTTAATAAACTATTAATTAATACAGACAGAACTACCTTAGGGGCTAACCAGAGTTTCTAAACCTTGACAATATTGGTAATTGGGATATTACCCAGTTGACAATATTGGTAATTAGATAATTCTTTGTTTGTGGGAAGTTGTCCTGTGCACTATAGAATATTTAGCATTATCGGGGCACCTAGCTGGCTCAGTCGGTTAAGTGCCCTACTCCTGATTTCGGCTCAGGTCATGATCTTGGGGTCCTGAGCACTCTCTCTCTAAAATAAATAAATAAATCTTTAAAAAAAAAAAAAAGAAAGAAAAAGAATATTTAGCATTATCCCTGGCCTCTCTACCCATTAGGTGCTTGTAATACCCATAGCACCCATACGGCAGCCAAAAAAAGTCTGCAAATAAAGCTAAATTTCCCCTGGAGATAAAACCCACGCCCCCCCCCCCCCCCCCCACCACCACCATTTGAGAACCAAGGGTTAAATTCCTGGTCTACCAGGAGAATACAGTAAACATTCCTTATGACTTCTCAAAGTCTGAATCAGAATACAATCGGACCATGACTTAGAAATTAAATACTAGAATCCTTGACCTAGAAGGATAGAAGGATTTAGAAGTCTTTCATTTGACACAAGCAATATTTATCCAAGTTGCCTGATCATAAGAAATACCTGGTACATTTATAAACATGAATTCCCAGATGCTTTTTATAGAAATTCAGTAGGTCTGGGGTGAGGTCTAGAAATCTATATTGTCTAACAAGCACCTGAGGAGATTTTTATTAACATGTAAGCCTGAGAACAGCACTCTAAGACAGCTATATTTAACGTATACACCTTAGAAAATCTTTTGGCTATATTGATGACAAAAACATTGATGCCTCAATGTTTCCATAAGCACAACAAACAAGGCTTTCTCTTTTTATCTCATGCTTATAAATTAATACAGTAAGATAAAAATCTATAGAAGTAGAGCCACTGGATATAGGAACTGTCTAATATTTCAAGAAAGAAGGGCCAAGCAAGAGAAGTAACTGCGGACTCCCCTAAGGGCCTAGGAGACTGACACCATCTCCGGATTACATGACCTTGCCTTTCAAACCTAGAAGTACAAAGAGAAAGCACTACCTCAATTTAAACTGGGATCCTGTTTCCCAGAAACGTTTCAGCCATTCTTTAGCTCAACAGTCTCCCTGCCGACCTCCACAGCTACCCTATCTCTCGTCACAATCTGCCCCTGCTGCAGCTCCCCACTTTCCACAAGTCCCCCTAATTACCAGCTCACCCATTCAGCACACCTGCCCTTGCCAGCAAGCCCCAGGTTAGTCACACTCACTGATCACTCCATGCCCAGCAGGAAGCAGATCAGTTTTTTTACCAGCCTAGGGTAAGCATTGCCTTAGCTTCAAGGTCATCTTCATTTCCTTAGTTTTCTGTGTTGGGTCCTCAGCTGCAAACTTCTCTGCCTTTCTTTCCCACCCCCCAACACTAATCTGATACCAGTTCATTCCCAATTTCCTTTTGGCTAATCTGATACCTGATTCCTTATCTGTATCTTCTCCAAATACATTTCTGATTGATTGTTTGGCTTTGTATTCTACGCTTCCCTCATAAAAGTGTGTGTTTATGCCTGGTCACCACAATGTAGTGATAATAATAGTTGTGATAAATCGCTACCCTGTTAACTCACTTCTTTTCATAATCTCACTTCTTTTTCTCACTTCTTTTCTCACTTCTTTTTCATAATCCTGTCAGATAGGTACTGACATTATTCTTACTTTACAGAAGAGGAGACTTAGATTAAATAATTTGCTAATTCTCCCAATTCCATCTAGTCTCTATAGTCTGACACTGCTTTTTTTCTTGCTTTTCCTCCTCCAAAATACATGCATATACTCTATCCCACTTCCCTTCTGTATTAATATAGCATTTTTTACCCAGTTCTCTACTGAAGACCTATATTCTTTCTCTGGGTTCTTTTTCTTAAAACAGTGGTAGAACCATTCCCTGTCTTTAATTATTTAATATCTTCCCTGTGTGTCTTGTCTCTTCCAACTGCAATATAAATCTCTTTAAGATCCAGGTCAAATGTCACACTTCTTATACCCCTGGATACATAATACAAACCTACTCAGGAAGAAAACACTCAAAAGAAATAACAACTATATATATACATATATATACACATATATATATAAACATATATACACATATATACACACATATATATAAAATTATTTCATCAAAGCACATAATGAATGTCCCATACATATTAGTCATTGTGCTAGATGCTCAAGATACAAAAATGACACTGTCCCCACTTTCAATGAGCTTACAAACTAGTGGAGAGAGGCTAGCAAATAAACAATAAGAATACTGGAGAACTGCTGTAATAAAGCTACAAGTAAGTACAGGACTAGAGAAGAAGAAGCAACTTTTGAATAGGGGATGGAAATTGATAGAGAAGATTTTATAGAAAAGGAAGCGACTTTTGAGGGGCGTTGTAAAGGAGACCACACCACCAGGATGCTAGATAAAAGGACATTCCCAAGAAAAAGACCGGTATGTAAACATAAAGATGTGAAAGGCCACGTGGGCATGAGAAATGGTGAGAAGTTCAGAGAAGGCTGGAAGACAGAGCTGGGGTGGAGGAAGGGAGAAGGGGCAGAACTGCAGCCATGTTAAAAAGTTTGGGTGTAACCAAATTCACCCCCTCAGTGACTACAGAGTCTTACAGACTGGACACTAGCATTATGCAATATTAAGCTGCACCAGGGGCACCTGGGTGGCTCAGTCGTTAAGCGTCTGCCTTCGGCTCAGGTCATGATCCCGGGGTCCTGGGATCGAGCCCCACATCGGGCTCCCTGCTCCGCAGGAAGCCTGCTTCTCCCTCTCCCACTCCCCCTGTTGTGTCTCTCTCTGTCAAATAAATAAATTAAATAAGATTTAAAAAAAAAAGGCACCGATTCATAATGCTTCCATGAATAGTCAGCATGGTTTTTCATCATCATCTTCAATACTACCACGGTTACTTAAGCCACTAGCTTACAAGCACACATCTAATATTGGGCTGTACATTTGGGGGGCAAGTGTGTGTCTGTACCACAGAAAGTAAGCAGCAAAACAATCAGGAGCTCCTATTCAGTTTACCACTTTTTAAAACTTTTTTTTCTACACTTCTTAGAATCTATAATACATAAGGGCATAAAGAAATTTGAGTAACAGCTTAAAAGAAAAAGGGTTTAAAGACTGTTTTTACCACATTTCAGAAAGGACTCCAAGTAAAGGACTCTCTGTGGATTTCAATTACCATAAATTCTCACACTCCCATTTCCATATATAATGAAGCTATCAATTTCTTCAATACCATAGCTTCCAAAATTACTAGGTGCTATAAACTTGCCAGCTCTATCAAGATGTCCTTTCAAAGTGGCGTTACAGTTCTGAGCAACTCAGAAATCACCATGGAGCCTTTTTTTTTTAAATTAACTTCGCTAAATTCATAAATGGCCACGTCCTTTTTAAGAATTTAAGAATGACAGAAAAACCATTAAAATTTCCTAATCACTGAGTTCTTTACCTCCTACATACAAGTGGATGTACTGATTTTAAACAAGTCAACAGATTGAGTGACACGTCATTAAAGAACAAAAACCTACAAAAACCTTAAGTGTTAATTATCTGTCATTTTTCTCTATACTCTAGAACCAGGCCCTGAAGCTTCCACATTCCTGGAGACTAAGTGCAGATGTCATGTCAGGGAATATGAGTGCCTGACAAATATGCGTTCTCTCAACAGCGTCCCCTCGTAATTAACGCAAGCATATGCTACTCTCACTGTTTACCTGTTTCTGCAGAAATCACTTAAACCTCTTTCTCCCCAGCTGCTAACTTGCTAATCTTACACTTGATTGACCTCAACCAGTATTTGTGAATGGCCATGGTGGAGCTGATAACATTGGTGGTAACAAGGAACTTGAACCACTCTGACAACTACAAGATAGTCATGGCTTCCACCGTATAACACATCACCAAAAATCATCCTCTAAAAATCCTACACTGACACCATTATTTTTTTCCTCAGATGAACTAATTTTTAAATATAAAATCCACTTCAATTATGGATAGCAAATTGAATCAAAGGAACAAACGCAAATGTGTCCAGTGTTCTAAAGCTTAATATGATACCTAAGATAACTATCGAAGTATGTACTACCTCAAAAATAAGTAAGCAAAGAGAAGAATGCTATCTTTAACCTTGCTTTCTTTCTGGGGAAGTCAAATCAGAAACCTATCTCGTACTAGGTAAAAGAGTTAACATGTTGCCTCCTTCCGGGACTAAATGTTCTCCTTCCCTCATTCATAAACCTACAAAGGTAGAGGTTGGGGAGGGCAGAGCAGGAGACAAAGCAGAGCTAAGTTTCCCTCAAAATGCCTCAACCATCATTTTCCAAAGCTGAGAGCATCATTACCACCTAGGGCTAATTGCCTGGCTGCCAATGCAACCCCAAAGGACCATAAATAAAGCCTTAATTATATTAATTAGAGCAATTGCTTCCTGCTGACCATCTCATTATTTGGGGGCCCTGTCTCAGCCTTGGAGCCAGTACTCTCTTTGGCTCACCCCATCCCAGAAATCTCACTTTCCCACTGTTTATAACCCTGATCCTAATTATGCTTCAGTGTGTCCCTGACCCATTTCTTCTCCAAGATCCCTCTCACTATGACAACAGATGTCTACTACTATTATCTAGCGGTGACAGAGCATGGGTAGATAATGTCCATGCAACGACTCCAGAACATGATCTATGATTACAGGCTGGTCTACCACCTGATTTCTCGTGGAATTTACCCAGCTACTGATACGTAAAGTGATATTTTAACAGCTGTTTAACTAACAGATACTCTAATAACTCAAACATGTAAACACTGTGTAAACTGTTAAGACACTCTCTCTATTGCCAATATGCCTACAGTCACAGACACCCTGTACAAAGAAAACATGTAACAATTCGACCAGAAGTAGCATCAAGAAGCAGGAGTGTCACGTGGGCAGCTGAGGCGTTTTAACAACACCGTACTGTGGCTACTCCTATGGTTCTCACTGTGTCCTGGGCTTAAGTTAACTGACACTGGTTCCCGGAGTTGTCATCCAAAGCCTGGCAGGGGAAGGGGCCCCGCATCACTGACAGCAGTGGTTTCCCAAATTAGCTGCATGCAAGCTGCCTGCAACCCAGTTACCAGTTATTAAACACGTCCCCACAACTCACCCTAGAGATTCTGATTCAACATATGTGGGGAAGGGCCCAAGAATCTCCTAGACATGCATACTTCTCTTAACCTCAGCAGGACGTTCTTATATGCAATCAGGCTGAAAAACACCCACATAGCACTCTCCCCACCCCTGCTGAGACGCTATTCTCAGTGGCCCCTTGTTGGTGAAAATGGTTGGCAATGCTTTAGAAATCATAATTACTGATGGGAGGATGTCATTTCTCTCAGCTATCTTTAGTCAGAAAAAATGTGCAAATCGCTAAGATCCAGCCCTCTCATCTTACAAATGAGAACTCTTGATTTTGCCCCTGAAACCTATTTCTCCCCCACTCCTGCCACCAGCCTTCCTCACATCTATAAATGGTATCAAACCCACCCATTAGTAAAAAAAAAAAAAAAGGAAAAAAAAATCAGCAAACTTGGGAATCATCCTTAACTGTCATGTCACAAGAGGCCTTCTCTGACTCATCTCTCGCTTTTGGTTCTTTGTAGCACAAAGCTCAACTCAACTCATAAACTGAAAAAGTCTGCAGGTGCTAAGCAGGCTTGTTCCTATCAGAGTTCAGATGCAGTTTTCCAGGCCTCTCCACACGCACGGCCCAGGTCATTTTCATCATCACTCTGGTAGTGAAATAACTATAACAGTTTCAGATTTTAAATCTACATGTGACAGCCAAGGAGAAAACTTTCTTAGGACCCCCAAGAAAATTTCTCTCCTCTTGCATTGGCACAAACTGACACATTCCCTGGGACCACTGGAGCTCCAGGTACAAACTCATCACCTGGCTTGGGCCTGGATTTCTGGGACAAATCAATGGCATTTCCCATCTTGGGGCTGGGGCTGAGTCCAGCTTTCCTGTAGATTCTGGACTGACTGGCAGAGGGAGAGATAACTAGAAAAACGTAAGATTTTATTAAGTGAAGAGACCTAGAGAATCTACCTACTACACAACCCAATCTAGAATAAGTTTTCTCTTCTTATTCTCTTATAGCACCATATTCTTTTCCTTCACAACACTTTTTACAATTTGAAATTGGATACCTATGGAAATGTAGGTAACATTTATACAGTAGTTACCACATGTCACTGTTCTACATGCTTTGAATGGATTCACTTAATCCTCACAACAATGCTATCATCCCCATATTACAGATGAGGAGTTCCAGGTACAGAGAGGTGCGAGAACTTGCCCAGGACTATGGAGCCCACCCACAGTGGAGCTCTGGGTCCCAGCAATCAGGCACTTAGCAATTACATTATGCAGTTCTTTTTACTTAATTTTGTCTCGCTCCTCCACAAAACTGTAAGACCCATGAAGCAGGGAATGCATCTGTTTTACAAACCACTCCATAGCAGTGTCCAGTGCAATACCGGGCACATAGGAAACATTCAATTCACCTAGTAACTAAACAAATGAATAGATGGTTGAGGGAATAAATAAATATTCCTTGAATAATAAATGAATGAATGAATGAGGTAATGAACAAAGGAACAACTAGAAAAACCAAGATCCAGATTAACATCGCTCATATTCTATGATTGCTTATGGAAGAGTGAGATCCAGAGCTTCAACTTCCTGTGTCTGGTCTGGCTTCTCTAGCTGAAGGCCTGTTATCTCTGTGCCACCTGGTCCTACCTGCAGAGTCAATAGTAAATGGTCTTTTCTCCTTTGCAAATGAAAATTCAAGCAGGAGTCACTCACTTCTTTTGAGGCAGATTATACATGAACATGTTCAAAACAAAGAATGATATAAGAATGGGATTTTCCTGCATTTACCCTAACTTCAGTAGACAAACATTTTGTTCATTGAGAAGAAGAATCAAAACTGAAAATATGTACAAAACCCTTTGCAGTAGCAGGTACTAAGGAAATTTCGCAAACATTTTTTTAAATCAACAATTTTTAGTAAACTCATCAGTTTTAAAGTCTCCACTTGATTTATGAAGATCTAAGTATACATAAAGTGTTGCTGTCATTCTCTTTCATGGTGGCAGCACAACATTTAAAAATAAATCATTTGGAAAATGTAAGCAGCTAAGAAAAAAATCACAGGGCCTATACATACGTCAGTTCCCACCATCGATGTCCAGAATTAATGCTGCTCTCCCAAGAGAAATCATAGCAAAATCACAGCACCAAGGTTTCCAGAGAAACTATTAATTGGTATAATCACATGCGCACAAAAGCTATCAACCTGACTGGTTCCTAGGTAAATGGGATAATGTATTATGATTCAAATCCAGTACTAACAAATATCAACTCCCATTCCCAGCATGTGCAGTACGGCTACTCCCTCTACAGAAGTGACTGGCCAGTTTATTCTCCAGCCCAGGAGAAAAGAAAACCACCTCCGTAAATGGGCAAACACGTTAGGAAACGATTTATGTTTACCTCTTGCCTTAATAAGCAGCTATATTTACTGTTTCAAATCCTGCACAATTAGCAATGTCCATGTCTTCAATGGGCATACTAATGGAAAGCAGGTTTTTAAAGATCATTTCAATCATTAAAAAAGGACAAGGACAAACTCCAGAAGCTCATTTAGAAAACACACCGTCTCATCAATGGAGCAAAATGGAAGACGAGGCAAAGCATCAAAAGTTGAAGAAAATCTGGAGATAAGTAATGCTCAAAGAAAGACATGACTGAAGGTAAGGAAGGAGTGAGGAGAAAATGCCCCTTCTGAGGAAGAGGCAGAGTGCCTTATTTATAAAAGCAAATGACTATGGCACTTCTTAATTTTTCCTGGAAAAATAAAGCCATCTTTCCTTGTGTTGTTTTCTTTAAAGTAGAACTCCATGGGAACACTGCAGAACATGAATCCCATCTTACTGGTAGCTTGGTTCATGTCCCAGTGACCAATGAAAACTAGAATCAACCTATCTAATTGTTCTTATTATAAACATTACATAAAATGAATACAAGGTAATTACTCTGCCACAAGGGCACACTGTTTAAGCAAATAAAGAAATCCAGAATACAATCCTACATCTTATTATCGGTCAGTAGTTCACTACGGACATTGGCCATGGTTTTCTTCTTTCTCATCCCTGGCCACGCCCTGGTGATCTCCTCTCCAGGCCTTCATTTCCCTTTTGATTAAAATAAAAAGTTTTGAATACCTTTTAGGCCTTCCCTGCCCTTTCTAGGATCAGGCTTAAAAATCAGGGCCTTAGAAATTGGTTAGTTTTAGATGTGGGAGTAAAAACTTACAGAAGCCATCCAAAACACTGTATAACTAATAATTTTCCAAATGAGATCATACTTCCACTGAGAAGCCTAAATAACTGAGCTGGACTGAAAATGAAGAATAATCCAATTATTGCAAGGATATTTTCACAATACCACTCTTGCAGATCATCTTCCAGATGCCCAAATGCTCGACTCATGTCATTCAGAGAAAAGGCCATGGAGACGCCTGTTCTCATGTCGGCAGCTTCAGTAAACTTCCCATGTTTTGATAGGGAAAAAAAGACCAAATTAAATTAGTCTTGAAATTTTTTTTCAGAAATTACACAATTTACTTATTTTTAAAAAACTCTTCTTTATAATCCCACTTAATATTATAAGCGGTATGATGTCTCAAATTATAAACATTCATAACAAAAAATAAAACTGGGCAAACAATACAATTAACTCTTGCTAAAGTTAACAACTAAAGGTAACAAATACGGGAACACACGCACATCCCTGCAAATGGACTTTAGCCTCCTGCAAGTAGATTTAAATTCCTTGAGGTCCTGATTCTTAATTTCAATCTTTTGGAATGAATTTCTATTACAGAACTAGGTCCCAGGCATATAACCGTGAGCAGACAAGAGCTCTCTCGCTATGAAGCTTACATTCTAGAGATGGTGACATACCCCCAGAAATTGTTTTTAAAAATTAATTTTAGGGGTGCCTGGCTGGCTCAGTTGATAAAGCATGCGACTCTTGATCTCAGAGTCATGAGTTCAAGCCCCACGTTGGGTGTGGGGCCTACCTTAATAAAAAATTTATTTTTAAATATGTTAGTGTCAGAAGGAAAACAGGGCTGAGATAGAAGTGAAAAACTGGGATACCTATCTACTTTAGATAGAGGGTCACTGGAGGGCAATCTGAGTAAGCAACATCTGTAATCTAGGCAAAGAATTGAGACCTGAGAAAAAGCTAATCTAGCAAGAATGGGGACCACACACGGCAAAGGTTTTGAAGTGACCCAGGAGCTGGGCTTGTTTAAGGATAGCTGAAGTGTACAGCAGGAGAGCAACAGTCTAAGTTGGAGAGACCAACCCAACTGTAAGGGGAAATTTACATAGTATTCTGAGTGCAAAGGGAACCTGATCTGGTTTGTGTTTTATAAGCACTACTCCTGGGGCTCCATGGAAGTAGGGTCTGACAGAAGGGCAAGAGCAGAGCAGGGAGAAGAGCTGAGAGGAGAAGAGTCCCAGCAAGAGATCACAGGGGTTACACCTGTGTGGTGGCAGGCGTAGTGGACAGATGTGACATGTTAAAACTAAGTTTTGGAAGCTGAATCAACGGGACGTCCCTCCAGAACTGTAATTGGGGAGTGAAAAGTAGGACTCCAATATAATTCCTTGGTTTACCAGCGTTAGCAACTACATATTTAAGTGCAGATATCAAATAAGCATTTAGAAACTGAAAAAAGCTGGAGTTCAGAGAAAAGAGCTGGTCTACCTCGATAAATGTGGGGGGCCATCAATAAAAATTTACAAAGTGGTGGGGCGCCCGGGTGGCTCAGTCTTTAAGCGTCTGCCTTCGGCTCAGGTCATGATCTCAGGGTCCTGGGATCGAGCCCCGCATCAGGCTCCCTGCTCCGCAAGGAGCCTGCTTCTCCCTCTCCCATTCCCCCTGCTTGTGTTCCCTCTCTCACTGTGTCTGTCAAATAAATAAAATCTTAAAAAAAAAAAAAAATTTACAAAGTCGGTTTTAGAAAATGCATGGGGTTTGGAATCCCGGATCTGCTCCTTGCTAGCTTGTGTCCTTGGGAAAATTATAGACTTCATTTCCTCACTTACAAAATGGGGATTAAAGAAACCTATTTTATTTTATTTATATATTTTATTTATATATTTTATTTATATATTATTTATTGTCTAGAGCACAAGTCAGCAAACTTTGTAAAGGGCCAAATAAGAAAGAGTTTAAGCTTGGTGGCCATAGAGAATCTGTCCAAAATACTCAAGACTGCCACTGTAGCATGAAAGCAGCCACAGACAATATGTGAACCGGTGAGTGGAGTTCTGTCAAAATGAAACTGTGTTTCAAAAATAAAGGACATAGTTTGCCAACCCCTGGTCTAGAGCAGTAGTTGTCCAAGGTAATCCTGGACCAGCAGTATCAGCATCATCTGGGAACTTGTCACAAACACAAATTCTGGACCTCACCCAAGACATACTGAACCAGAAACTCTGGGGGTGGAGTCCAGCAATCGGTCATTATCACAAACCTTCTAGGTGATACACGCTAAAGTTTGAGACCCCCATGGTCAAGAAAATAAATGAATACATACTAATTAGAACTATTATTATTATTATTATTATTATTAACCTGGCTCCTAGAAGTTTAGAGTATAATTCCCAAAGACAGAACCAAATGCTGGATAATTGTGGTAGATCAAGCAAAAGAGACAACAAACAGTTAGAATATAAGGTGGGCTTACGTAAGACTACTTGAGAAATTAAAGATTGTTTTTTATACTCTTTATTCTAAAGAACTCCTATATTTTCTCATATATTAAGACAGATTTTATTTAGTCCTGTTCACAATCAAAACAAATAATAAATTTCAAATATATATCTCCAATCTAACTTCTAAGAGAACAGGTTTAATGCCAATTAACTAATTCCCAGGTCCCTAATGGATATTATTCAATGTTGCTATTACTAGTCTCTACTGCTATAACTAACACACTGTACTTACATGAATATAGAATAAGCAAATTTGTCAGATGCCACTTATTATTTTAACAGAATAATCTGACCTCTGGAAAAGGTTTACAATCAATGGGGAAGTTAAAATATAAAGGGCTGTGTCAAAAAACAGAATATAATATCATCCATTTTCATATTGTTTTTAATACTGGTATTAGAAACCAGAGACCTGCCTATTGAACATGCCTCAAATTAGATAAAAGAATTTACAGATGAGCAGTGCCCGGCTGGCTCAGTTGGTAGAGCATGTAACTCTTGTTCTTGGGGTTGTAAGTTTGAGCCCTACATTGGGTAAAGATTACTAAATAATAAATAAATAAACAAACAAACAAACAAACAAACTTCAAAACAAAACAAAAAAGAATTATGGAAGAACACAGAGGAGTCATGCCCACTATTATTGCTAAGCTATGTTCATGTCAACAGGCCTTTGCAAAATTCCATAGGAAAACTAAAATAAAATCAGTACACAATGGTTAATAGCCTTGGAAGAAGCCAACAGGAAAGGGCAAGGACCAGACACCAGATCATCTCTCAGAAGAGGGAAGGCTAGCTTCCACAACTGGAAAACAATTCAATCAAGCAGACAGTGCACAATATTTAAAGAGCTAGGCAATAGGCCCTAGCTGATCTTCAGAGTGAGCAGCAGGATCAGGGAGGCCCAGCACAGAGTGATGAGGTATCCCAACAGGCACAGAGCACGCTCCTGAAGACCTAATGAGAAGAAATATTTAGAAAACCAAGCAGGAAGGCCATCAGCTTAATTTTAGGTAAATTCAGGAAAATCTCTTGGGCTGCCCAGCTAATGAGAATGAAGTGTCTGAAACCAGGTAAGAGGTTAATTGAAAAAGCTGGAAGCCATCTAGGGCCTGAAAACAAATTTGCTTATTGGCTTATAAAAGGCCTAGGTCATAAATGTATTTGTCCAAATTATATAACCTGTTACTGAAAATGTTTATGAAGATACAATGGTGAGATGCAAAAGAATGCCTGATTTGCCCAGAAGTACAGCTTGACTTAGAAACTAAAATTGATAATAAACTCCTCCAAAGTGATATTGATAATACAAGTTCCATGGTTCTAACGTTGAGAATTTTAGAAATTCATGTAAAAATTCACAACAGTTTCAAAGTGGAAACTATTGAACTAGCTAAGGGCAGCCACAAAGTAAAAGAACTGGAGCAGCAAATTTAGGCTTCTATATTTAGCTGGGAAAATCCCATTACTTGGAGATCCTCTTTCCAACCCAAACTCTTACAAGAAATAAAACTCAGAAGAGATCAGTAACTTAAAAAATAGTAACTCCCATATCTTCTTGGTGCGGCTGCAAAAACCTGTGTTAAGATGATCTGAAATTAAACCAACCAAAATTTTAATCCCACATTTTTTCCCTTCTATCACGTGATTATAGATTATCAGGAAATACATTAAATAACAACTAAAAGTTTAA
Organism: Neomonachus schauinslandi; assembly: GCF_002201575.2. Classification (NCBI taxonomy): domain Eukaryota; kingdom Metazoa; phylum Chordata; class Mammalia; order Carnivora; family Phocidae; genus Neomonachus; species Neomonachus schauinslandi. The sequence goes on along the minus strand of NC_058405.1, from coordinate 31,654,842 downwards.
ACCCAGAGTTTTCCAAACTTATGGGTTGTTCAGTATCCTTTCAAAGGTAACTTAAGAGGTTTACATCATTATTTCACAGTTTATTTAAATATGTTCATAAAAATCTAGATATAAACTTCATATGCTTATAGAGCTAGTTTTTAAACAGCTCTAATGCCAAAATGAATTTACAAAGTAAACACAAGTATTAAACCAGTACCATTTATACTAACAACCTAAATTCAATGTGATAAAAGATGTTATTTTCCAAAACAACAGGACTATGGCACAGCACAGGGTCAACATCCCAGTGTTACTATGGACCTTGTGATTTTTTTTCTAAACCACTTTTCTCTACTTGAACTCCTGCAAAATCATACATTAGCCCATCAAGTCATTGGGCTTTATTTGACTTTAAATTTTACATATTCTTGAGGCACCTGGGTGGCTCAGTCGGTTAAGAGTCTGTCTTCAGCTCAGGTCATGATCCCAGCATCTTGGGATGGACACATCAAACTCCCTGCTCAGCGGGGAGCCGGCCTCTCCCTCTGCCTGCCACTCCCCTTGCTCTCTCTGACAAATAAATAAATAAAACCTGTAAAAAAAAAAAAAGCATCTGCCTTTGGCTCAGGTCAGGATCTCAGGGTCCTAGGATGGAGATCCATGTCAGTGTCCTGCTCCCTGCTCAGCAGGGAGTCAGGTTCTCCCTCTGCCCCTCCCCCGCACTGGTGTTCTCTGCCCCCCCAAATTAATAAATAAAATATTTTTTAAAAATTTACATATTCTTTTCTCTTTAACTTAAGGTAATTATGATAGCACAACTTGGTTCCAGTGTTTCTTGCTTGATCGTATATGTTTTATAATGATGGTCAGTGCATTATTTTTATATCTTATAATTTTATGTTTTATATTATATAATTGTATACTTTCATATTATAATAGTTAATAGTTTAAACTTTATACTTTCTTATATTTTATAATGTTTATATACTTTATATATACTTTATATAATGCATAGTTGTACCTGTTCTTAAATACACATCCTAAAGACTTTATATTCTTTCCTAAACTTATTCTGAATTTTTATTCTACCCTGTACTTACAGAAGTTACAAAGAGACTGTCATAATTTACTTCCCTGCTTTCCTAAGGACACTACATAAAAGATACACCAGAGTTCAACTTCCCCAGCCTAAGAAATCATGTAGAACTTTTGCTTCTCATTTGCCTATATATATAGGCATAACTATATCCAAGCATGCATCAAGCATAATTATTATTTTACAAATTTAATAAGCATACTTAACTGTGGATATTTTTAATATAAAAGTGGAAAAAAGTAGACAAATACTGCATGATCTCATTTTCATATGGAACCTAAAAAGTCAAACTCATAAATGCACAGAGTAGAATAGTGGTTTCCAGGGGCTGGAGGATGGCAGAAATGGAACGATATTGGTCAAACGGTACCAACTGTCAGTTATGTAGGATGAATAAGTTCTGAAGATCTAATGTACAGGCAGCACGGTGACTATAGTTAATAAAATACTACATTGTATACTTGAAATATTTTTTTTTAAGATTTTATTTATTTATTTGAGGGAGAGAGAGCACAAGCGGGCAGAGAGGCAGAGGGAGAAGCAGGCTCCCCTCGAGCAGGGAGCCCGATGCGGGGCTGGATCCCAGGACCCTGACTGAGATCATAACCTGGGCCGAAGGCAGACACCTAACCGACTGAGACACCCAGGCGCACCAAATTCTCTCACCACACACACACACACGCACAAGATAGCCATGTGAGGTGATGGATATACTAATGAGCTTGCTTGTGGTAATCATTTCATTTGATATATATATTGAAACATCACATTGCCCCTTTAAATATATACAATTTTTATTTTTTAATTATACCTCAATAAAGCTGGAAAATAACACTACTATATTAAAAAAAAAGAGCGGGAAAAGTGATAGTATAAAAGTTTCTAACACTAACAACTAAAAGCTCATTTTTCAACAACTGCATTCTACAGTAGAAGATAAGAAAACAGCCTTTAGAGTCAGTCGGTCGGCCTGGCCTGGCCTGGAAACTGCTTCTCCTATTACAAATCTTGTGTCCTTGGGGCAACAATGTAAACTTTCTACACCTCAGTTTTCTCCTCCGTAAAACAGGAGGAATACTGGTATATAATTGGCACAGTTACTGTAAAGATAAAATGTGATAACCTAGGAAAAGCACTAAGGCGGCAGTACCATCACCCAGACGGTGGTACTGGCCTGGGGAGCCACCTGGGTGGCTCAGTCGTTAAGCGTCTGCCTTCGGCTCAAATCATGATCCCAGAATCCTGGGATCAAGCCCCGCCTCGAGCCCCGCCTCGAGCCCCGCATTGGGCTCCCTGCTCGGAAGGAAGCCTGCTTCTCCCCTTCCCACTCCTGCCTGTGTTCCCGCTCTCGCTGTCTCTTTCTCTGTCAAATAAATAAATAAAATCTTAAAAAAAAAAAAAGAGCTCAGTAAATATTAGCTTCTAAGGAGATGCATGGAAAAGTGACTCAGACATAGTATGGTGTATAGTATCACATTATAACCTTAAAGTAACAAGCCAATGACATCCTTAGTTGATGCTTCCGGATGTGTTATTAATATGTCATGTTGACCGTATTTCCAGCAAAATCTTTTTCCTGCTCAATAATTCTGAATATGCTACTAACTTAAATTACAACTGATCTGTCCCTCATTTTACAAGAGGCTACACCTAAGTAACTGGCATGTTGACTTGGTTCAGACATGCCAACATGGCCCAAATGAAATGGGACTCTAAAACAGCCATCCAGATGATTTTAACAAAACAAAGACCCTGGGATTGGGGGAAAAAAGAAAAAAAAAAATGAGTAAACATTGTTTGCAATAATTATTCAGAGTGGCCATCATCTTATCCAACAAATTGTTAACTCTATATTTCTTTTTGCCTGATTTTCTTTTTTTTTTTAAGATTTCATTTGTTTATTTTAGAGAGATAGAGTGTGAGTGGGGGGAGGGGCAGAAGGAGAAGGAGCGAGAGAGAGAATCCTAAACTGACTCCGAGCTGAGCACAGAGCTCAATGTGGGGCTCGATCCCAGGACAACCGAGATCATGACCTGAGCTGAAATCAAGAGTCAGACGTCCAACCGACTAAACCACCCAGGCACCCCTGCTTGATTTTAACAGCCAGTATACAAAACATGCTGAATGCTGTTATTTCTCTGGATATAAATAAATAAACCTTTAATTTTTGCAAAATCTTATCATAATTTAACATTGGGACATACTCCTAAAAAACTGTTTATTCCATTTGCAAAACTTAAAACTTGAAAAGTAAAGTTTTCATTCAACATATGGATAGTCTTAGGATGCCTGGCAGAATAATGTCTATCTAGGGAAGATATGCAAAGCCATTTAGCTAGAAATTAAAAAGTTTCTTAAAAACCTTCTGTAGTCAGATATTATTCCTCCTCACACTTACCTTGAACTTCCAGGTCTGAGAACTGCAAAAATAACTAAGGGAACAAATGTGGTCATATAACCCAACAAATGAATAAAATCACTGAGGGCAATGGATCTCGATCTGTGCTCCCCAGGCCAGTAGACTGAGCATCATCATTGGGGGAACTTGATAGCATCAGAAATTGAGGGAGGGGGGATTTGTCGTGTGTTTTAACAAGCCTTGCAGGTAATTCTGATAAATACTCAAGTTTGAGAACCAGAGCTTTGGCTTATGATAAACAAGCCCAAATACTGACCAGTCTCAATCTTCACTATAACTAACACTGCCTCACAACTGGGAGGCTCTGGGCACACATTTTTTACCTTTCCCCCAGATATCAAGGTCAAGATTCTACCATGGAATGGAGCCAGGGCAAATCAACCTCCAACTCAAATCAGGACAGGGGGGTGGGGGGACAACAAAAAAGCAACTACAGCAAACATGAAGGGAGAGAGATCTACCTGTGTAGGATGGCACAGACTATTCAGAAAGCAGGGAGAGAAATGTGAAAATTTCCAGATTTCTATTTCTTTTGTTTCCTGACTAGTACATTCCCATCAGCTATGAGTAAGAACCTCTGAGAAAGGGCCCCTTTTGAAAACTATCAACAGAAGTAAATTGAAAATTGGTTACCTGAATAAAGCTCAGAAAATAATAAATATTTTATGAGGAACAAAAATATTACAGATTTAGAGAACTTAGAGCTCAAATAAACTGGTGTCAAGTTCATTTTCAAGAATTTTAAGAACACGGGGCGCCTGGGTGGCTCAGTCGTTATGCGTCGCCTTCGGCTCAGGTCATGATCCCAGGGTCCTGGGATGGAGCCCCGCATCGGGCTCCCTACTCCGCGGGAAGCCTGCTTCTCCCTCTCCCACTCCCCCTGCTTGTGCTCCCTCTCTCGCTGTGTCTCTCTCTGTCAAATAAATTAAAAAAAAAGAGTTTTAAGAACACAAATTATAAAATCTCTTTGAAATCACATTCTTGCAAGCTTCAGGAAATATATACATAAACAAAATCAACAAAAATTATAGTAATCGTGTTTTTGTTTTTTAAATGATTGCTCATTCTATAATCTTTAAATATAATTTTCATGCAGTCTCATGCAAATGATAATTAACACCTTTAATCTCTAACAATATTTATAAACACTAACAACTCTTGCTTTTTTTCATATGGTAAAATAGACATAACTTGGAATAATTTCTGCTTTTTAATTGGGAAACTGAGATAATGCTACATAGTCTCTTTCTGAAAGTAGATAAAGATAAAAATTTGAAGAATATTAGTGACCTACCCTAGATCTTAGATAGAGAATCAAATATTCTTGGTTCCTCAACCAGTTTTAAATCTATATCTCAATTTATGCCAGTGGGATTTTTTTAATTATGTACAGTTAAGTACTTTCACTAACTCAAATACCCAAGTTTGGCTGGAATGTACTAAAGCTGACATTCCTCCTGTGCAGGACCACACAGGCTTGAATAAATGGGAACCAATCTGCACGGGCATATATTTGATCTGGAACTGGTTGGTTTGCTCCTGACTTCCACCTCTCTTTGCACCTGGGAGAAATAGCTCTTCATTAGGCCATTCTGGCTGAGTGCTCCTTTAGACCCACATCCTTAAGTTGACTCTGACCCACCAAGAGAGGGGGAGCCAGAGGGCACATCACCATGGCAACTCCCCACAACAGACCCAAGCTACTAACACAGCTCTCCCATCTCAGAGGTCACATGTAGATCCAGCCCCCAAAAGATATGAGCAGATACTCTGCAAAACCTTATCATTTCTTATATGGAAACTACAATCCCCCATCTCAGTGGCTAGGCATAAACATAAACTTTGCCATTTAGCTGTAGTCACTGTATATCCTGGTTTGCCCTACACGGTCCAGGTTTATACTTGTTATGTTTGTGTAATTATTAGTGGTGTCCCTATTCTCAATAAAAGTTGCCCTAGATTAGAGACGCCTGGGTGGCTCAGTCAGTTAAGACTCCGACTCTTGATTTTGGCTCAGGTCATGATCTCAGGGTCCTGAAATCAAGCCCCAGGTTGGGCTCCACGCTCAGCGGTCAGGCTGCTTAAATTTTCTCTTTCTCCCTATGCCCCTCTCCCTGCTTACACGTACTCTTTCTCTCTCTCTCAAATAAATAAATAAATCTTTTTTAAAAATCACCCTAGATTAAACAATGAATTATATGGCCATCCTACAGACAGGCCCATTTCAGAAAAGGGACAGACATGAGAGACAAACCAAAGGCAAATTTATTCATGGATGTTTGGAGGCCTACTCCTCTAGGCTACCATCCATACTTTCTTCAGTGACCAGAGACTCTTAACAATGATCTTAAAGTCCAATTAAAGATTTCTCCCCTTCAAATTTAAAACTCAGGAGCAAAGCAAACAGTAGGTCTTTTTCCTTCTGATTTCAAAGGTGCCTAGAACCATCCAGAGCCTACTCTATATGAAGCATACCCCTAGATGGAAACAATGTGAGGAATATCCCTTTAACCAGTTCAGCTGTAGAAACATCACTTCTGAGAATGTTACTTATAAATTCTTCCCCCAGAATGGCCCTACGCCCACTATGAGAGCCACATCAAGTGAATCCAGATGCCCAAACGGAAAAGTGGCAAAAAGCACACAGTGTCTGATGATTGCACTTGTCCATTCAACAAATATTTATGAAAAACAAAATGGCAGCCCTTAAATCTCTGAATCCAAACCTCAGATGTGTTTTGTTGGGTCCAGATAGGAATCTTAAATGTTTAAAACATTTGCTAATGCTTTAAAATATGAAGTCATACATAAAAATCCAGACTTCCACTCTTAGGAAATCAGAGGCTCTGGCAACACTAGGCTTGTATCTTGTTAATGCAATTTGCAACTGGTGCTGAGGAACTCCCTGAGAAATGACCATCATTCCATGGTCCTCGGTCCTCACTCAACCTCCACCTCACTCAACCAAATCCCAGGCATTGGAGTTTGCAACCCTGATACACGGCTGGAGATAATCCTTCATGGAACAACCATCTGGCCTTTCATATTATCCTCTACCAGGGATGCTCTAGGTTCAGAGTAAACTGGAATCCGTATCTTTAGATCAAAGACTCAACAAGGAAATGGCAATAAACAGGAAAAGTTAGGGTTTTTTTCTCTTTTATCAAAAGGACATATGGTTGCCACTGTTCCTACAGGATCAAAAGGGAGAAATGAGCCTAAGCATGTTATTATTTGTAAAATAATAGCACATTCAGCCTCAAACACCTAAATACATAATTAAGGTTAAAAAGCGGGGGGGGGGGGGGGTGGGGGAAGGGCATGTTTTTAATTGATCCCCTAACAATGAATCTGGGAAGGACTCAACTGTCAAGAATTCAAAGTGCCATGACCCGTAAGCAAACTTTGACCATCAATGAAATTAGCCATGATGTGTCATGTATCAGATCTGAAGAAAATAACTTTAACATAAACTACCCAAAATCATAAAACATTCCTTACAGTCCTGGGAAAATGCAATTTCTTCCTCCTTATTGACAGAACCCAAAAATCTTAATACAATAAAATTAGTGATAACTTCCAAATATAAAGAACATGCTGTACTCCCATTTCAACAGAGGTGAAAGCTAAAAATAAGCTTTGAACAAGTAAGCACAAAGTGAAATTCATTTTAATCATGGTTGGAATGTTGAGACAATTTGTAAAAATGGTATTTTAACATACATCTAACTGCAGTCATATAAGTGTGGGAGTTTTGAACGTTAAAGTATTAAACTAGCTTACAAAATAACTGATGAAATCTAAGACAATGAGCTTTTATTTTCTTCAATTCAGCCACAGGCCTTTTGTAAAAAACTCTTTCAATGACAGATACTAGAATAATGAATTAAGAAAAAAAGCCTTATTTGCAGGATGTTTTTCTCCTTTGACTATTATTAATTCCCCAGCTATCAAAGGAACTGCCATATGTTGCAACTGAGACTTTATTTATATTTAGACAACATTATTTTTCTAAAGAATCTAAAGTACTTTGCAAACATTAAAGAGCTATTTTTAGAATAGCATTTTGGGGGCTTATCACATAGTAAAAACTCTTTACACTTGTATTTTAAAACCAGTTTTCAAAGACACAATCACTGTTATAAAGTTTTGTTTAGATTCCCCTAGCCATTAGATAAAGAGGCGTGCCTGTTTTTAAGGAAGTAAAAATGCACTGTTTGGTAACAGACACCTCAATTTAGTAGACTTTGGAAAAATATTAGAAAATAGATTTTGGCCTCTTTTACGACACTGCTTTTTAAATCACCCAAGCTGGTATTGATTCTGTCTCCAATTAGTGCGTTAAAAAAACTGGAAGAAAAAAAAAAAGTTTTCTTTCCATTCAACATCCTCAACATCTAAACGCAGATTCATGCTTGCTGACAATCTGACATCGTTGTCAACCAACTTTTCCCTAAACCCTGCTCCCAAATAGCCTCACAGCCCCCAGTCCTGCAAGTGCTGCTGTAACTAGGACTCAACGTTCCACGTGGGTTAAGGTGCAGGACTTGACCAAGCCTTAGAGTGAGTGCAGGGCCTTGAGGACCCCAACTCTCTCCAGTGTCTCCTCTCACACAAGTACAGACGCAAATACAAGGCCAAAGCCAGGCTTCCCTCCTCCAGGCACACCCCAAACACCGCAGTCCTCCCGAGACGCGCGCTGCTCGCCGCGTCCTCCTGGGGCGCACCCGCTCCTCTACCACCCCGGGACCACTCTCCGCCTCCCTCCCTCTCTCCTGCTCCAGCGTGGGGTCCGCTCCCGCCACCCCGCCCACCCTCGAACGCTAGCTGCGCGACTCCTGGTCCTTGGGATCCGAGGAGCGGACGCTCGAGCGCGCCACGTGGAGGGCGCGCGCCAGCAGCCGGACCACAGTCAGTCAGCCCTTCCTGAGGCGCCCCAGTGTCTCCAGCCCGGCTATTCCTCCCCAGTGCGCCGGACCCTCCCCCGCGCCTCCAGCAGCCGTCTTGCCTGATTGGGGTCTGTGGCGCGGAAAACGTGGCAGGCCATCTGCGACTCAGGGTCGTCGGGCTGCGCCTTGATCAGGTAGGCAAAGTAGGTGAGATCGTGGCTGTTGTGAATGAAGCGCGAGATGTGCTGTGCCTTGTGCTCGAAGATGAACACCGCCGGGTTGGGCTGCGTCGCCGCGGGGCCTAGGCACCCCGCGGCCCCGACGCCGGGAGCGGGGACACAGCGCAGGAAGGGCGCGCTGAGCACCAGGAGCACCTCGCGGGCGGCCGGCGCCCCGCAGCCGCCCGCCTCGGGCTTCTGGCTGCGCCGGCGGATCTCAGCCATGAGCCAGGGCAGCATGGGCAGCGTGGTCCTGCGGTCCAGGCACGACCCCCCCACGTACCACAGCCGAAACCGTTTGTCGCCCGGCTTCCCGGGGCCCGGCTGCGCAGGGGCGCCCGGCTCGGGCTCCAGAGGGTGCGGGAACGGCTCATCCTGAATGCAGCTGGGGGGCTCCATAACTCGCGCCTCACGAAGGCACCGAGGCGGCCGCGTAGGCGTGCCGCGCCCCCAACTCCCGCGCTGAAGGCGCCGCCGAAACTGTGCCAACTGCCGCACCCGACCCCCGCGCCCTCTTTGGCACGGCAAGACCACGAACTCCGCGCTTCAGCGGCCCTGCCCCATGCGGCACTCCCCCTGGCGCGGCTCGGAGGCTCGGGCGGTGGGCACGGCGGGGGCGTCCGGTAACCCGACTGGCAGGAGAGCGCGGGTTAAATCGTCATCCTCCTTCCTCGCGCTAGCGCCTAGGGAGCCGCACTTCCTCCTTCCTCCGCCGCGGGCACCGCGCCGCTGCCCGTCGCCGCCGGCTCCAGCGCCGCAGAGCCGCTGCGGCCGCCGCGCTCGCCCGGGGCAGGCAGACGGAGGCTGGGCGGGGAATGGGCTGTGGGCGGGCGGGTGACTTGGGGCGGAGCTGACTCCTACCAGGGTGACCGGCTGTCACCTGGAAGGTCGGGGCCGCCGGGCTTCGGCGCGATCAGTCTTCGGGAAGGGCCTGCGAGAACTGGTCCACTGGAAAACAACAAAACCAAAACGTGGCCACGCGGGGCCGCTCCCCCCTGCTGTCGCCGCGGCCCAGCTCGCGGCTCCTCCTCCCAACTGTTCCCGTCCCTCCCTCGCTCCTTCCTTCCTTCCAGGCTGCTACTTTAATCGGACTGCTACCCCGCCTCCCGTCCGGCGGGCGGAGAACGTCGCCTGGAAAAGCTTTTCTTTTTTTTTTTTTTCCGTGAAGTCGCCTCTCCGCCTCTTCCTCCGGCCCCTGTCCCACCCCGCCCCTGGGGCAGCAGTCCTGCTGCGGGCGCGGGCACTGCCCGGATCTACACCGCCTCTCCCGGGTCGCCGACGTCTCCGTCCCCTTGCGCCTCCCTCCTGCCCCCTGGCGAGGGGGCCCCTCTCCAGCGGGCATTGGGATTTCTTTTTTACGAACAGTATTTGCATGGTTTCAGTTCTTTCTGAAGCTTGCATGATAATTTCTGAATCTTATTTCCAAATAACTACCCAAAAGAATCCTATTCTATCCATCACATATGCCCAGTCCAGAGGTTGAGTAGAGATTTCTCACTCTTTTATATGTAGTAATATATATTTCCAAGGTACTCAGAAGACATTTTAGGGATAATTTGATCATTCTAACTTTAAAGCAGAAAAAGAAGTATTCTTTTTTTTTTTCATTTTTGGCAAATTAGATTCTCGTTCTTTTTGCTCTTACCGAATTATGATGAAGAATTCGATAAGTAAACAAAATAAATGGGAAAGACAGTGAAAGTTCCCAATTTTCCCCAAAGTAAGGAATGTAAACCCAAAACCCAAAGGTTTCTTACTGTTTTTAGTTTGATGGTATGCTCACTTTCTGTAAGGTCCTGGAGTTATTTTTTATCCTATTTATGTAAGATGACTATGAGCAGTTGCCATTATTCCTATGCTGAATTTCTGGTTGCACCCCGATGGTTCTCTTGTAAATAAGCATCTAAGCTCCAAGATGGAGCCTTGTTAATTGTTGAGGTTTAGTCACTTGGTTTAACCACTCCACCTCATCTTTGTGCAAAATAGACCCATGTCTTCAAGATGCAGTGAAAAGTTCCTGGAATACAGACTGAAACCTTCTAGAACCTTACCAGTAACTCTCTTCTACAAATTCCATTTCCCTAGGCCACATATGTAGGATCCAAAAAAGGGGGGAGAAAAGAACAAAGATCTGGGGAGAGCATGGAAATTTGTGAGTTCTACCAAGTCAACCAGCTTGGGAGCTAGGATTGAATTTGAAACCCCCGCAGACCATTTCCTAATGGTAAAAGAAAGTGAAGCAATAAACTCCCACTTGTTGACAGAAAAACAGAATTATCTTTTATCACGTGATATCCTGTGATTGCCTCCTGCTCAGCCTTTAGCCTTTTCTTTGTAACTTTTTTGCGATATTTATCTTACTATGCAGTGAGTATTATTACTGTCAACCACTATCTGATCCTCTCTGCATCCTGGCACGTGGGAAGATAGCTCTTCTATGCCCCCCTTAAATTTAGGCATGGGTCATAAGACTTGTTTTGGCAGTGAAGTGACTTGGGTCACATCTTCAATAGAAGCATTTAATTGCCAGTAGTTGCCCCTCCAGCCCACTGTTCCCCTCCAGTGGTCATCACAGGAACCTGTCCATATGGAGGTTGCTCATGATCAAAGCCCAGAATGCTGAGCCAACACAAGGACCGCTGTGCTGGAGAATCTCCTGGACCCACAGCACACTGCTTATGAGTGAAAAATAAACTTTCTGGTTCTGTTAAGCCACTGAGATTATGGGGTTGTTTGCTACCCTGTTGTTAATCTTCTCCTGTCCAATAAAATTATTATACTGTAGTATATTTATATGACTTGTCTTATTATCATTTATATATTTGCATTTATTACATGCATGAACTAGATGGTAAGTTATACTTACCCCCATTGTAGCACCCGTAGGACCTTACAGAATTGCATGCACATGAAAAGTACTCCATTATATATTTGATCACTGAATTTCTAAAAAGATAAGAAGACAAGACATAATTTTAAAATGTTTGGTAGGAATTACAAAGAATATGCAGGTTTATGATGTTTACTAAATGGTGGAGCAATAAATCAACCTCTGACCCCCAGCCCTTCCATTCTCAACCCCAGTCCACCCCCCAAAAAAGGGCTGAACATCAGAAAAACATTTCCAATAATCTGCAAGAAATATCTCCTGAATTAGTCTTATAGGCACCACCACCTGTGATACCCAAAAGTGAACTCTTACATTAAACAAAAAATAGTGCTCTTCTAACATCCCAATCTAAATTAATGGTGTCACCGTTAATTAGAAGTGGTAAGATCTGGTCAAATCCTAGTTAAAAAATTTATGCCACATGAGAAATATAAAAGCCTGAGCTTGTGTGGTGTGTAAGACTGGAAAGGTTTGTTGCAATCTCTTGATCATTCTAACTTTAAAGCAGAAAAAGAAGTGTTCTTTTTTTTTTTCATTTTTAGCAAACTAGATTCTCGTTCTTGTTTCCTTGCTGCTAAGACTTTGTGCTCTCTCTATCTCTCTGACTCTCTCTTTCTCTCTATTCCATTCTGTGTCACTGTCCAGCATCTACTTTTCTTCTCTGCTTAAAAATCTCTAAAAGAAGATACATTTTTTTGAAGCTCAAAACACAAATCTTTCTAGTCTTATATCTGGCTCCTGTCTCCCTTACTCCCACATCCAGACAGCCTCTCCATCCACAACCACATATGTGCTCACTCTCTGGGGCTTCGTAGGCACCTTCCTCTCCCAGTTGCTCTTCTTCCTATAACCCCCCAACTGTGGAATTCCCCCTTGCCCATCCCTGTCCTTCACTACTTGAATACCCATTCATTGTTCAAGACCCAACTCAAAACTCACTGTCCTGTGAACCTGTTTCTCATCTCCCCAGAGTCAGTGGCCATCTCTTCTTTGCTCTTTTTTTATGCATTCCACTATTATAGCTCTTAACACATTCTTTGTAATTATCGGGTGATTTGTCTGTGTGTCCCCCCACCAGCTACCAAGGGCATTTTGAGAGAGGGATTATTTTTGTTGTTGTCGTTCCATGTTTTCCTCCAGCAAGGTAGCTGACATGTAATAGGTTCTTTTTTTTTTTAATTTATTATTATTATTTTTTAATGTAGTGTTCCATGATTCACTGTTTGCGTCTAACACCCAGTGCTCCATGCAATACGTGCCCTCCTTAATACCTGTCACCAGGCTAACCCATCCCCCCAGCACCCTCCCCTCTAAAACCCTCAGTTTGTTTCTCAAAGTCCATAGTCTCCCATGGTTCGTCTCCCTCTCCGATTCCCCCCCTTCATTAGCACTCACCATAGCACATACCCTCCCCAATGTCTATCACCCAGACACCCCATCCCTCCCACCCCTCACCACTCCAGCAACCCTCAGTTTGTTTCCTGAGATTAAGAATTCCTCATATCAGTGAGATCATATGATACATGTCTTTCTCTGTTTGACTTATTTCACTTAGCATAATACCCTCCAGTTTCATCCACGTTGTTGCAAATGGCGAGATTTCGTGGTTTTTTTTGATGGCTGCATAATTTTCCACCATATATATATACCACATATTCTTTATCCATTCATCTGTTGATGGACATCTTGGCTCTTTCCACAGTTTGGCTATTGTGGACATTGCTGCTATAAACATTGGGGTGCACGTACCCCTTCGGATCACTACATTTGTATCTTTGGGGTAGATACCCAGTAGTGCAATTGCTGGGTCATAGGGTAGCTCTATTTTCAACTTTTTGAGGCACCTCCATACTGTTTTCCACAGTGGCTGCACCAGCTTGCATTCCCACCAACAGTGTAGAAGGGTTCCCCTTTCTCCACATCCTCGCCAATATCTGCCGTTTCCTGACTTGTTGATTTTAGCCATTCTGACTGGTGTGAGGTGGTATCTCATTGAGGTTTTGATTTGGATTTCTCTGATGCCGAGTGATATTGAGCGTGTAATATGAATTGAATAAATAGCAAATTAGAATTGAAGAAACCAAAGATTATAAAGAGAGTTTTAATATCACACAAGTGATATACCAAATGATATAATTGGCTTATTTCATAAACATACTAAATATATCTACCAACTAACTATAAAGTACTAGAAAATATAGGATGCCTTCCAACAATTGTAATGGAGCTCTGAGTGGAGGTGGCAAATAAAGCACAAGAGTTTGTGACTGAATAAAATTTTGAGATAATAAGAGGGTTTTTCCTCCATTGTTCCCTGTGACCTTCCCTCAACCCGGACAGCCAGGACACTGAATCTTCTCTGCTCCAGGGGAAGGATGACACAGCAAAATACAGATAACAAAAGATACCATTCTTAGCCTTGAGGTCTCAAAAGCTAAGGACCTGGGAAAGACAAAAGATGTAGAGTATGTGCTCTGAGTCAGTTTCTCCTGCTCTAGATACTTGAAGTTTTCCCAAACTTGGGAGATGGAGATGAAGAAGGAATAAGTAAGAGGTAACTACTAGGGAACCAGAATACAATGTATGACTTCCAAACCAGTAGAATATTTATCCATCCAGTGGAAAAGGAAAGGGAATAAGAAGGAGGAAAAAAGGAAACAAAATTAAAATATGATAAATAGAAAATTTACAATAGTATGGCTAAACTGACTCCAGATAGTAACTATAATAAATGTAAGTTAGTCTAATCCACCAAAAGATAACAACTTAATGATCCAGAATCTGTTGTTTACAAAATCACTTTAAAAACACAGCCATATGGAAAATGTACAATAAATACATAGAAGAAAATATATCAGGCACAGAATGAAAAGAAAACCAGAGTAGTGGTTTCATATCCAATTAAATAGAAATTGAGGCTAATGAAGGGGGTCACAAAGAAAGATTTGCCAGTGAAAGCACTAAGAAGATATTTTTAAACACATATGCACTAAGGAAATTGCTTTCAAATACATAAAACAACTAAGAGAGTGACAGGAAAAATAAATACATCAACATTTTTAGTTGGTGATTTTAACAAATCATTTTCAGATACAGTGAGATTAAATAAACTAAGTATAATCAGATCTATAAATTTGATGAATAGGAAATTCAAAATTTTTATACAGTACCTGTGAAAGAAACAAAAAATGACAATACACTATGTCACATGATTGTGACCCATAAATTCCGAAGAATTGTTATCATATAGATCATGTTTTCTGATTATTATTCAAGGTAAATTAAAGATTTTATTTATTTGGGAGAGAGAGAGGGCAAGAGTGAGAGAGAGAGCAAGAGTAGGGGGCGGGGCAGAAGGAGAGGAAGAAGCAAACTCCCACTGAGCAGGGAGCCCAACTTTGGGCTCGATCCCAGGACTCTGAGATCATGACCTAAACCAAAGGCAGATGCTTAACCCACTGAGCCACCCAGGTGCTCCATGGAATTAAATGATAAAAGTAATTTAATGTCAAAACTTGTCAAATACGTGTAAATGTATTGATGAAAATAAATAATAAAATCAAATTAAAAAAAAAAGAATGGGGATGCCTGGGTGGCTCAGTCAGTTAAGCGTCCACTTTGGGCTCGGGTCATGATCCCAGGGTCCTGGGATCAAGCCCCAAATCAGGCTACTTGCTCAGCCGGGAGCCTGCTTCTCCCTCTGCCTGCCGCTCCCTTCTGCTTGTGCATTCTCTCCCCCCCGCCCCCGACAAATAAATAAAATCTTAAAAAAAAAAAAAATGAATGAAAGTAAATGAACTAAAAGTTCAACTTAAAAAAATTGAAAAAATGTCATGGAGAAGCCCAAAGAAATATGAGGAGAAAGTAATAGAGATAAGTTTAGAAATTAGGAAAATAAAAAATGGGAAAACAATAGAAGGGAATAGCAAATTGTAGTCTCTTCATGTCTATTGATCATCTGTATTCCTCCTTGAAGAACTTGGTGTTAATATCTTTTGTCTTTTTTTTTTTTTAAACCAGGGTCAAATTATAGAATTGTCCTGTATTAGGGTATTAGGGATAGTAACATTTTGTCCAAAATATATTTCATATGTTTTTCCCAGTTTATCATTTATCTTTTTTGAATGTAACAAAAAGAGGGAATACAGATTTTTTTTCAAACATTCATGGAATATTGAAAGAAATTACACCTGCCACAAATTTAGCTAGTTATTCATTTACACCAGCCCACACCCCAGATATAGGCATTACTTATTAATGCTCTTGACAGATAAATGGATGGCAAGAATTATAAAAGTGCCATTTTTTTTTAAATTAGGAATTTGAAGCACAAAATAAGTGGGTAATGAAAGTAATGTGATAGAAAATGAATGGAATGAATAGCAACTGATTGCTAATCAAATGCACAGTGCTTTGCAAACAGAAGGTGATTAATAAATGTCTGGTGAATGAATGGATTTAAAGCTCTCCCAAATGCCAAAGGACAGAATCAGTTAGTTTCAGAAGTTAAAAATTTCTACAGAGGAAACAGATTTTTCTTTTACCATAAGGCTGAGATAATTTTACAATACCTATTTTTGTCTGACTGTATAATTCAGAAGTGCCTCGAGTTATCTAAAAAATTCGGTTGTTATAAAACCTATTTGAGGGGTGAAAGGAAACAGAATTAAAATGAACATTTATTTAATGCATGCTCTCAAGTCAAACAGCTCCAGACCTCAACGAAGCATATGAAATCAGCCACACGTCGTGAAGTACTGCATATTTGAGTGAAGACAGTAGTGTAGCGAGATTAGATATTTTCCCCACTAAACACTCCTTTATCATTGAATGAAATTTCACATTTATGCTCTTCAAAATTGTGTAGATTTACATGGGTATTATTGACTATTTTCTCTTGAATTTGGTGACATTTTTTGCCCCCAAAAGCATATTGATATTACAATAAAACTGTCCCCTTGTAAGACTTCTTGTTTACTTACTATTTCTAATGGGCCCTAAGAAGCTTAAAAAGGAATCTATTTTAAGTCTGTCATGGATGAACTGGTTCATATTTTCCTTGATGATTTTAAAATGCAACTTTCAAGCTTCTAATATAATGCAGATTAAAATGAACAAATATACAAATAGTATTTTTAAAACCCATTATTGTTTGGAATAGGTAACATATGTAGATGGTAGAAAATTCAAAAAGTTACAAAAAATAGGGGCAGCTGGGTGGTTCCGTTGGTTCAGCATCCAACTCTTGATTTCGGCTCAGGTCATGATCTAAGGGTCGTGAGATCAAATCCTGTGTGGGGAATCTGTGCTCAGCAGGAAGTCTGCTTGAAGATTCTCTCCCTCTGTCCCTCCCCCTGCTCACACTCTCTCTCTCTCTCTTAAAAAAATAAGGTTAGGGCGCCTGGGTGGCTCAGTTGGTTAAGCGACTGCCTTCGGCTCAGGTCATGATCCTGGAGTCCCGGGATCGAGTCCCGCATCGGGCTCCCTGCTCGGCGGGGAGTCTGCTTCTCCCTCTGGCCCTCCTCCCTCTCCTGCTCTCTCTCTCTCATTCTCTCTGGCTCAAATAAATAAATAAAATTTAAAAAAAAAAAAAAAAATAAGGTTACAGGGGCACCTGGGTGGCTCAGTTGGTTGGGCGACTGCCTTCGGCTCAGGTCATGATCCTGGAGTCCCAGGATCGAGTCCCACATCAGGCTCCCTGCTCGGCGGGGAGTCTGCTTCTCCCTCTGACCCTCCCCCTCTCATGCTCTCTGTCTCCCATTCTCTCTCTCAGATAAATAAATAAAACCTTTAAAAAAAAAAAAGATTAAAAAAATAAGGTTACAAAAAACATAAATATAGCAAAATACAAGCCTTCCTTCTACTCCTTTCCCCAGCAACCCATTTTCTTCCTGGAAGTAGCCATTTTTACACATTTATTTTATATGGATCTAAAAATGAGATAATAGCCACCATTTGTTGAGTATTTACTCTGCACAAAGAATCCTCATGACAGTCATGTGGGATTGGTAGTACTATTATTTTTTCTTTTTTTTTAAGGAGATATATGCCATTTTTGCTGTGGCCTCTTCTCTAGGATTAGCTATGGAGAGTCTGTTCTGCCAGTCTTGGGTTGTTCTCTGGGTTATTTACACTGATGTGGGTGTTATCTAGGTTTATCTGTGGGATGAGGAGAGCTTGGAAATCTTGTGGGTTGTTTCTACCAACTCAACCAGTTTGGGAGCTAGGATTAAATTTGGAACCCCAGCAGACCATTTCCTAATGGTAAAAGAAAGTGAAGCAATGAACTTCACTCATTGACAGAAAAACAGAAGAATTGTCTTTTATCACATGACATCCTAACTGTGATTGCCTCCTGTTCTAAAAGCCTTCAGCCTTTTCTTTGTAACTTTTTTGTGATGTTCAGCTTACTATGCAGTGAGTATTAGTACTGTTTACCAATATTTGATCTTCTCTGCATCCTGACACATGGGAAGATAGCTCTTCTCTGCCCCCCTTAAATTTAGGCATGGGTCATAAGACTTGTTTTGGCAATGAAATGATTTGGGTCACATCTTCAGTAGATGTTACTGAGAGGCTAGAACCTGCCAGTCTGGAATATAAACTATCTCTTATTTACAGGTTCTTAAGCAAATAAGGTTCTCAAATTAAGACATGGCCTAAGGATAAAGGTCAAATCAAAGGTATGGCCGTAGACACTTTTTTAAAGCTTCTAAGGAATTTAAATTGGTGCTTTCTCAGCTAAACAAAATGGCATTTTGAAAGCACAAAGATATAGTCCTACAGAAGCCTGATACCAAAGTAGCAATAAATCAGTCTAAAAGGAGAAAAACTGTTTTAAAAAACAACTGTGGCTTTGGCTTCTAGAGCATGGTGTGGGCTTTGATCTGAAATATAGAAAGCCCGCAGAGTTCTAAGGGAATTTTATTAGCAAAAGTACTACCAGGCTAGATTCATAGAGACCATGAGTATTCAGATTTTAAAGAGGTTTCTGGACCCCTAACTTTACACAGACAGAAACAGGCTGAGAAGTTATTCAACAGGCATATGAGGAGATGCAATGGAATTGGGCATTTGGAATTTTTTGTAACTGTGGGATATCAGAGCAGAGGAATCAGAGGAGTTAAACTACAGTCCTGAATCTTAGGAGAGAGATATGGGCTAGATATGTAAGTTTGAGTGTCTTTAGCACATAGTAAAAATACAAAAGTACAAATACAAGCTTTGAGCCTTGATTGAAGTATAGGTAAAATGTTAGGACCCCCACATCACATTATTCAATGAGAACCCCAAATAGAAACAAAATTGTTGACACAAGTGCTTTTGAGAATGCAAGGCACTGGGCTAGTTTTACAACACTGTCATATCAGTCAGGTTCCTGGAAAGAGAAAAAAAAAATCACTGTAAATGAGTTCAAATTAAGACTTGAATGAAAGGAGTAACAAAGGTGGGGATGATATGATGGGAAAAAACAGAATATCAAGGGATTTGAGATACTTGCAACAATGGGAAACTATTATTACACCTAGGACCAAAAAGTCAATAGTAAAAAAACTGTTAATGGAATCTCATGGGAGGCACAGCCCAGCAGAACCTTTAGCTGGGAAGGGACACAACTACTGCCCGAGATGTGGCACTGAGCAGGACAGGAGCAGAGAAGAAATACCCTGACCTTGCTGTCCTCCTGTGTTACATCTCCTGCTGGTGTATCTCCCAGTGGACAAACCAAAGGAGCACAGGGGATATAGTTCTCAAAGGACAGTCTTCCAAGGCATAAAGCAAAGGAGAGAAGGGCAGACAATGTATCTAGATAAGTAAATGGAGAATAACGCAGGTGTTAAGATAAAGGAGAAGATTTAATAATATTTATAAATTGTATATCATAAACCCACAAAGAATATGCAGCACTAGCCAGGTGGGAAGAGGCCATGTTCAATTTACGTATACAGGTTCTGCCCCTTATAAATATGAACCACTGGACAGTTTACTGAGAAGGACAAAAAGAACCTTCTTTGTGATAGTCTACCTTTTAATTACAAAAGGATTACCATCATCATCTTCTTCGGAATGTAACATTAACTCAAGGAAATAGATACTGTAAAGTTTGTTTTCCATTTTGTTATGATCATGTATTTTTGCACTACATCAGTATTGTGTGAAACTTCATTGTTGTAACAATTGACTGTATGCTGTACGCATCTATGTTGTAAAATATACCCAGCACTGGGATGACTAAGATACTACTATAAACCTAATAACTTTCTTTTGTCCCTCCACTGGTATTTAATTGGCATGAAATAGATTGCTAATCAGGGTTCATTCACAGATTTATTTTGACCTTCTCCTTATAGGCCTATTTAAACAAAGCAGTCTTTGAGATTCCAGCAGCTTCATGTCAACACAATGTCAAGTATCTTTCCTACATGATATGGATGATAATTACAGTCTTAGAAGCTGATGACATCAACCATAATGTGCTGACAAAGAGAAGGAAAGATTGCCCAGGAAACCCTGAGGAACATCAACACTGAAGAGAAATACAGACCAAAATGTAGCCTGCAAAAAGATTGAGAAGGATGAACCAGATGCATAGGGAGAATGTGGTATCATAGAAACCCTGTGAAAGAAGAGGTGGCCCACATTTTTAAAAGCTGCATACAGATCAAAGTGAGAACTGAAGTGGTTCCATGCAGTTTAGCCACAAGCTGGTTCTTGGTGACCACAGTGAAAGCACT